>NW_007727213.1:242795-257680 GCF_000696425.1 Galeopterus variegatus
GACCTGGTGATGTTAGATGCTGTGATGGACGACTATGTGGATGTGAGTGAGCCTGGGGATGGGCAGCTCGGGTCAGATATTTTATTTCCTGTGTCCAATTGTCTACTTAATAATCAATTAATCACTATTCAACAATGTTTATACAACTTGTATTAAAACAAATAGCAATACATAATATTAAAGAATGTACGTGATCCCTAATATTAATTTCACATCTTATTTACTGGCTCAACAAATCTATTAGGCTTAATATCCCACTCATTTACACCAACCACTCAATTATTAAAAAATTTAAGTGGAGTTATTCCACTGTGAACAGGAGCAGTAATTACCAGCTTCCATCATGAAACAAAAGCATTATTAGTTCATTTTCTACAAGGAACACCCATTCCATTTATTCCCATACTAGTAATTATTGAAAGTATTAGTCTTTTTTATTCAATCTATGGCCCCAGCCATATGGTTGACAGCTCACATTACAGATGGTCACTCACTTATTCATCTAATTGTAGGAACCACATTAGTTTTAACATCCATTGGTCTTATAACAGTTTTAATTACACTTACTATCCTAATTTTACTCATTTTTTATAATTTGTTGTAGCCTTAATTCAGCCTTATGTGTTCACCCTCTAAGCAAGCCTTTATCTGCATGATACTTCATGACTTACCAGACCCGTGCTTATCATATAGTTAATCCTAGCACCTGACCACTCACAGGAGCCCTACTTAAAACATTCAATTTAGTAATATGCCTTCATTTCAACTCGATAATCTCAGTATCCTTAGGCTTATTAACCAACGCATTAACAATATATCAATGACGATGAGATATTATTCAAGAAAGCACATTCCAAGGCTATCATACATCAGTTGCTCAAAGAGGCTTATGATTTGGAATAATCCTCTTCATTGCGTCAGAACTTTTCTCCGCCTGGCTGCTTCTGAGTCATTTGTCATTCAAGCCTAGCCCCAATCCCAGAACTAGGAGGTTGCTGCCCACTAACAGGCATTAATCCACTTAATTTCCTAGAAGTCTCATTTCTTAATACATCTGTCCTATTAACTCAGGAATATTAATTACCTGAACCCATTATAACCTAATAGAAGGTAACCACAAGCTTATACTTCAATCCCTATTTATTACAATTATGTTAGGTGTTTATCTTGCCTTATTACAAGCTTCAAAGTATTTTGAAACATCATTTACCTATTTGTTATAGCAACAGGTTTCCATGCTCTATATGTAATTATCAGTTCTGCTTTTCTTATCATTTGTTTTTTATGTCAATTAAAATACCACTTTATATCTAACCACATTTTGGGTTTGAAGCAGACCTGATATTGGCATTTTGTACTCTGTATATAGATGGAGTCTATTTCTGTATGTTTCTGTCTATTGATGAGGATCTTATTACTTTAGCATTAATTAGTACAACTGACATCTAATTAGCTTCAGTACAATCCAAAAAAGAGTAATTAATCTCCTATTTACTTTATTAGTATTTCACTAAAGTTAATGCTTGTAATTATTGCATGTTGATTACCACAATAAATATTTACACAGAAAAATCAAGTCCATATGAATGCGGATTTGACCGAGTAGAATCAACCTACCATTCTCCATAAAACTTTTTCTAGTAGCCATTATGTTTTTACTATTTGATCTAGAAAGTGTTCTTCTATTACCTTTACCATGAGCATCTCAATAAGTTACTGAAAAGTTATACTCACTATACAACTAATTTTAATTTCTATTTTAGCCTTAGGCTTAGCCTATGGCTGAGTCCAAAAGAGTCTAGATTGAATTGAACATGGTAAATAGTTTAAATAAAGCAAATGATTACCTGCTAATTACCAACATGCCTTTGATTTATGTTAACATTATCTTAGCATACGTAACATCCTTAATAGGATTATTAATACATATATTGATCTCCCCTAATATCTTCACTATTATGTTCAGAAGACGTAATATTATCATTATTCATTCTAGGAACCCTTGTAGTCTTAAACATTTACATTATATTATCCACTATAAGATTAATCATTTTACTCACTTTTGCTGCTTGCAAAGCTGCTGTAGGTCTAGCATTACAAGTGATAGTATGTAGTGCTTATGGTCTCGACTACATAAAAGCTTAAATCTTCAATGCTAAAAACTATTACTCCTACAATTACAGTAGGCATAGTAGCTTATTTTCTTCAGATTTTTGTGCCCATCAAAATACCAAGGACATTTGTAAGGAAAGTAAAACCAGTGTAAAATTTAAAAAGGCTTAGGCTCTCTTGCCTTACATCTGTTACAAGTGGGCAAGATGCAGCACAGTCACTAGAAACAAGTTATAAAAGTAGTGTAACTGCACATGTGTGTGCATTTACTGATTCTGCATGCTTGTTATAATTATGTAATGCTTGGCTTGTAACCACTATTGTGTATTGTGATATAAAAGAGATAGCTGCTCTAGACAGTAGAACAGCAGAGCATGGAGGCTCAGCAGAGTAGAGCGTGAGCTTGTCTTGGAGGAATAGAGCATGTCTGTGAAGCTCACATCTGAAGAATAAAGTATGTCTACCTTGCATAAAGCTGCCAGAGTCGTCTTTCAATAACCTGACTCACAACCTGCACAGGAAGGGGCAGAGGGATCTGAGATTCAGCTCAACAACATTCTTCACAGAAATAGAAAAAGCAATCCTAATATTCGTATGGAAAAACAAAAGATCATGAGTAACCAAAGCAATCCTGAGCAGAATAAATAAAGCCAGAGGCATGACACTTCCCAAATTCAAATGATATTACAAAGCTAACCAAAACACCGTGGTACTGGCATAAAAACAGGCACTCAGATCAATGGAACAGAATAGAAAACCCAGGAATCAACCCACATACTTACAGCCAACTGGTCTTTGACAAAGTCAAGAAGAATGTACATTAGGGAAAAGACTGCCTCTTCAATAAATGGGGCAGGGAAAATTGGACATCCATATACAGAAGAATGAAACTGGACCTGTACCTCTCGCCATATACCAAAATCAACTCACAATAGATTAAAGACTTAAATATAAGACCCCAAGCCATAAATTTACTAAAGGAAAACATAGGGGAAACACTCCAGGAAGTAGGACTGGGCAAAGACTTTATGAATAAGACCCCCAAAACACAAACAACAAAAGAAAAAATAAACAAATGGGATTATGTCAAGCTAAAAAGTTTCTGCACAGCAAAGAAACAATCAACAGAGTAGAAAGACAGCCTAGAGAATGAGAGGAAATATTTGCAAACTATACATCCAACAAGGGATTAATATCCAGGATATATAAGGAATTCAAACAACTATCCAGTAAAAAAACATATAATCCAGTTAAAAAAAATGGTCAAAGGAGATGAATAGACATTTTTCAAAGGAAGACATACAAACAGCCAACAGGTACATAAAAAAAAATGCTCAGCATCACTAATCATCAGGGTAAAGCAATTCAAAACCACATTGAGATATCATCTCAACCCAGGTAGACTGGGTATTATTAAAAAGACTGAGAATAACAAATACTGGAGAGGATGCAGGGAAAGGGGAACTCTTCTACACTGTTGGTGGGACTGTAAATTAGTACAGCCATTATAGAAAACAGTATGGAAATTTCTCAAACAACTACAGATGGAACTACCATATGATCCAGCAAACCCACTACTGGTATGTATCCAAAGGAATGGAAATCATCATGTCAAAGGGATACATGCACTCCCATGTTCATCGCAGCTCTATTTACAACAGCCAAGATACAGAACCAACCTAAATGTCCATCGATGGATGATTGGATAAGGAAAGTGTGGTATATATACACCATGGAATGCTACTCTGCCATAAAAAAGAATGAAATTCTCCCATTTGCAACAACATGGATGAACCTTGAGAAACTTATGTTGAGTGAAATAAGCAAAACAGATCAATGAAGGTGTCAGCTAGGGCTGTTGCCTCATCTGAAGTTTTGACTGGGGAAAGAATCTTTTCCATGCCCACTCCCATGGCTACTGTTGGGATTTGGTAACGTGTGTGTTCTTGAACTGAAGGCTTCAGCTCCTGCAGGGCTGTTAGCCAGATGCCTCCCTCAGTTATGTGCCGCGTGACCTCCTACACATGGCTCCTGAAAACATAGCAACTGGCTCACACTGGAGTAAGAAAGTAAGAAAGCAAGAGGGTATGAGCAAGATGAGAGTCAGAGCCTTTCCTGCTTGATCTTGGAAGTGACATTCCATTACTCTTGCTGTATGAATTTCATTAGAAGCTAGTCATTAAACCCAGCCCACACTTAGGAGAGCACTGAGCAGTGTGAGAGGGGATGTGAGTAATTATGATCATTAGTAATAATTCTTTTAGCAGCAAGACTCTATGACCAATGCCTAATAGGTCAAGTTGTTTTTAGAGCAGAGATAAGTAGCTAACAAAGTTTTTCTTGATTTATAAAATCAGCGGGTGTGGGGACTTGGAGCAGACAGCAGAGGCCGTGATGGGACATTGCAATGCCTTGAGTAGTTTTCAGACTTAAGCCAATTGACAGGTGTAAAACCAATTTATTAAAGGGAGGCTGGTACATTGATGAAGGAATCTGAGTGTGATCACACATATATTTATTAAATATTCTTCCAATTCTTCTCCAAATAAGTATATACTTAGCTGCTGGCAGAATTTTCACACTGGTTTACTGACAAGTGGATTAAGAGCTGTTACAGAAGAAAAAAAACAAGTGAAAGCCCATAAATCTACACGCGTCCCTCTGCACCCCGCTCCCAGAGATAGCTAATCAGAAGTAATATCACATTTCTGGGGGAAATTGCAGATATTAGTGTAACTATAAAAGATTTTAAAAATGAAATGGTGGTGGCCTTTTCATATTTACATATTTTTTCCTCTTTTTTGAACAGCCTTATTAAGATGTAGTTCATATAACATAACATTTACCCATTTAACTCTGATACCAAAGCCAGGCAAAGACACCAGAAGAGAAGGAAACTACAGGTCAGTATCCCTGATGAACATGGAGGCAAAAGTTCCTGAACAAAATATTAGCAAATTGAATTTAACAACACGTTATGAGGATCATGCACCGTGAACAAGTGGGATTTACCCCTGATTGGTGGATGACAGCCACCATCTATTTCCTGTCTGATTCTGTCTTTTGTTTCATTTGATTAGCGAGGGGACTACCTTCTGCTTGAGCAATGTCTCCAGGGAAATAATTAGGTCTAATGTAAAGTGAAACTCTTTTTTTTTTTTTTTTTAGTATAATGAAGTTTATTATAGAAAATCTTTACATTTTATATATAAGATAAATGTTAAAAACCCCTCCCTCAGCATACCTCTGCAGCTCACGGCATTCAGGTATAGTCACTGTTTAAAAAAATTTCTTTTTATTGAAAGATAATTGATTATATATATTTGTGGGGTACAGAATTGAGTTTAAATACATGTTGTGATCAAATCAGGATAATTAGTACACTCATGTTGACAAAATGTAATCTTTGTGACCTTTAACTAGTTTCTACCAACCCCCTCCCCCTCTCATTTTCCCACCTCTAATAACTACAGTTCTGTTCACATATTTTGACAAGTGGATTAAGAGCTGTTACAGAAGAAAAAAAACAAGTGAAAGCCCATAAATCTACACCCGTCCCTCTGCACCCGGCTCCCAGAGATAGCTAATCAGAAGTAATATCACATTTCTGGGGGAAATTGCAGATATTAGTGTAACTATAAAAGATTTAAAAAATGAAATGGTGGTGGCCTTTTCATATTTACATATTTTTTCCTCTTTTTTGAACAGCCTTATTAAGATGTAGTTCATATAACATAACATTTACCCATTTAACTCTGATACCAAAGCACCAGAAGAGAAGGAAACTACAGGTCAGTATCCCTGATGAACATGGAGGCAAAAATTCCTGAACAAAATATTAACAAATTGAATTTAACAACACATTAAGAGGATCATGCACCATGAACAAGTGGGATTTACCCCTTATTGGTGGATGACAGCCACCATCTATTTCCTGTCTGATGCTGTCTTTTGTTTCATTTGATCAGCGAGGCGACTACCTTCTGCTTGAGCAATGTCTCCAGGGAAATAATTAGGTCTAATGTAAAGTGAAACTCTTTTTTTTTTTTTTTTTTAGTATAATGAAGTTTATTATAGAAAATCTTTACATTTTATATATAAGATAAATGTTAAAAACCCCTCCCTCAGCATACCTCTGCAGCTCACGGCATTCAGTTATAGTCACTGTTTAAAAAAATTTCTTTCTATTGAAAGATAATTGATTATATATATTTGTGGGGTACAGAATTGAATTTAAATACACGTTGTGATCAAATCAGGATAATTAGTACACTCATGTTGACAAAATGTAATCGTTGTGACCTTTAACTAGTTTCTCACCAACCCCCTCCCCCTCTCATTTTCCCACCTCTAATAACTACAGTTCTGTTCACATATTTTTTTATTTAAAGTTTAATGTATTATTGTGACCTTTCTTTCTCTTCCTTCCTTCCTTCCTATTTATTTATTTTTTTAGCTCCCACTTATGAGTGAGGGCATGCAGCGTTTCCCTTTCCGTGCCTGGCTTATTTCACTGAACATAACTTTCTCTGAGTTCATCCATGTTGCTTCAAATGGCAGAATTTCATTCGTTTTTACGGCAGAGTAGCATTTCATTGTGTATATACATACCACATTTTCCTTATCCAGTCATCTATCAATGGACATTTAGGTTGGTTCCAACTCTTGGCTATTATAAATAGAGCTGTGATAAACACGTGAGTGCCGATATTACTTCAACATAATGACTTCCATTCCCCTGGGTATATTCCCAGCAGTGGGATTGCTGGACCATATGGCTGTTCTACCTGTAGTTGTTTGAGGAGCTTCCATACTGTTTTCCATAATGGCTGCCCTAATTAACAGTCTCACCAACAGTGCAGGAGGGTTCCCCTTTCTTTGCATCCTCACCAGCATTTGTTATTTTTGTCTTTTTGATAATAACCAGTCTAACTGGGGTGAGATGGTATCTCAAAGTGGTTTTGATTTGCATTTCTCTGATGCTGAGTGATGTTGAGCATTTTTTCATGTGTCTGTTGGCCATTTGTATATCTTCATATGTGAAATGTCTATGCAGCTTCTTTGCCCATTTTTTAATTTGGTTACTTTTTTCCTTACTGTTTAGTTGTTTGAGTTATTTGTATGTTCTGGATATTAATCCCTTGTCAGATACGTAGTTGGCAAATATTTTCTCCCATTCTGTAGATTGTCTTTTCACTTTGTTAATTGCTTCTTTTTCTGTGCAGAAGCTTTATAGTTTGATATAATCCCATTTGTTTATTTTTTCTTTTGTTGCCTGTGCTTTTGAGGTCATATTCATAAAGTCTTTGCTAACTCCTGTATCCCAAAGTGTTTCCCCTATGTTTTCTTTTAGGAGTTTTATAGTTTCAGGTCTTATATTTAAGTCTTTAATCCATTTTGAGTTGATTTTGGTATCTGGTGAGAGGTACAGGTCTAGTTTCATTTTTCTACATATGGATTTACAGTTTTCCCAGCATCATTTATTGAAGAGGCAGTCATTTCCCCAATATATGTTCTTGTTGCCTTTGTTGAAGATCAGTTGGCTATAATTATGTGGGTTTTTGGGGGGTTCTCTATTCTGTTCCTTTGGTCTGAGTGTCTGTTTTTATGCCAGTCACATGCTGCTTTAGTTACTATAGCTTTGTAGCATAGTTTGAAGTTAGGGAGTATTATGCCTCCGGCTTTATTTTTTTTGCTTAGGATTGCTTTGGCTACTCGAGGTCTTTTGTTGATCAGTATGAATGTCAGGATTGTTTTTTCTATTTCTGTGAAGAATGTCATTGGTATTTTGACAGGGATTGCATTGAACCTGTAGATCATTTTGAGTAGAATGGACATTTTCACAATGTTAATTCTTCCAATCCAATAGTATGGAATGTCTTTCCATCTTTTTGTGTCCTTTTTAGTTTCTTTCAGCAATGCTTTGTAATTTTCATTGTAAAAATCTTTCATCTCCTTGGTTAATTTGATTCCTAGGTATTTCATTTTTTGGTGACTGTTTTAAGTGGGCTTGCTTTTTTGATTTCTTTTTCTGCTAGTTTGTTATTGGAGTATAAAAACACTACTGATTTTATATCCTGCAGCTTTACTGAAATCATTTATCAGATCTAAGAGTTTTTTTGGTAGAGTCTTTAGGTTTTTCTTTATATAGGATCATGTTTCTGCAAACAGGGATAACACTTCCAAGGCTTATCAGTGTTGTGGCAATTATTGGTATTTCATTGGTTTTTATGGCTGAATATTGTGTGTGTGTGTGTGTGTGTGTGTACGTGTACCACATTTTATTCACTCGTTCATCACTTAATAGACATGGATTGTTTCCACGTTTTTGCTGTTCTGAATAATGCTGCTATAAATAATCATGGGTTTTTTTTTCTATTTTGAATAATATTGCTACAAACAATCATATACAGGTTTTTGTTGAGAAGAGGACATATGGATTGTTTCCACGTTTTTGGTGTTCTGAATAATGCTGCTATAAATAATCATGGGGTTTTTTTTCTATTTTGAATAATATTGCTACAAACAATCATATACAGGTTTTTGTTGAGAAGAATTAGGCATTTTTTCTGTTGTTGGGTGGAATGTTCTATAGATAACTGTTAAGTCCAGTTGACTTATTTGGCTAAGTTTTCTGTTTTCTTTTTGATTCTCTACTTAGTTGTTCTATCCATTATTGCAAAAGGTGTAATGAAGTTATTCTTGAATATCTATTTCTCCCTTCATATCATTTGAGTTTTTGCTGCATGTGTTTTGAAATGTTCTTGTTAGGTGTATATATGCTTGAATTGTTATATCTTCCTGATCAGCTAACACTTTTATCATTATAAAATAAGCGTTTTTGTCTGTAAAAAGTTTTTTTAAGTCTATTTTTTCCAGTATACACATTTCAACTCTCTTTTGGCTGTTGTTTGCATGGAATATCTTTTTATATCCTTTTACTTTAAACTTATTTGTGTCTTTGAATTTAAAGTAGGTCTCCTGTAGACAAGATATACTTGGATCTTGCTTTTTAAATTCTTATCACACAATCTCTACCTTTTGATTAAACTGTTCCATTATCATTTAATGTTATTATTGATATGGTTGGATTTATATATGCTTTTTTTGTTTTATTTTCTATAAATAATATGTATATCTTGTTCCTTTGCTCCCTCTTTACAACTTTTTTTGAATTTGTGGATATTTTCTAGTATAAAATTTCAATTTCTTTAATGTTTTTAAAATTTCTGAGTTATTTTCTTAGTAATTGTTCTATGACTTAAAATATATATTTTTAACTTATCAAAAACTACTTTTGACTTATGCTAACTTAATTCCAGTGAAATATAGATGATTTACTCACATACACCTTCAGTCTTTCCACCACTTTGAGGTTATTATTTTTGCACATATTACATCAATATATGTTACATAACCCCAAATTTATTGTTATAACTAATAGCACACAGTATAGTTTACTATAACTTTATAATAAGTCTTGAAGTTGGGTAGTATTTGTCCTATGACTTTGTTCTTCTTTAATATTGTGCTGGCTATTCTGGGTCTTTTGCCTTTTCATATAAACTTTTCAATCAGTTTATTGATATCACAAAGTAACTTATTGGGATAATGTTTGGGATTGCATTACATTTATAGGTCAAGTTTGGAAGAACTGACATCTTAACAATATTGAGTCTTCTTATTCATAAACATGGAATATTTCTCCATTCGATTAGATATTTGTTGATTTATGTTTCATCTTTTTTATTCTTTTATTCTCTTTGCTTTTCAGTTTTCAAGGTTTCTACTGATGTATTTTCAAGCTCAATGATTCTTTGCTTGGCCATGTCTAGTTTGATGAGCCCAATAAAGACATTCTTCATTTCTGTTACATCGTTTTTTACTTTTTAGCAGTTCCTTTTAATTCTTTCTCAGAGTTTCCATCATTTCTTTTCTTACATTATCCATCTGTTCTTGCATATTTTTGACTTTTTTATTAGCACCCTCAGCATATTGTTTATAGTTTTTTGAAATTCTCAGTGAAATAATTCCAAAATTTATGCCATAGCTGAGTCTGGCTTGATGCTTGCTTTGTCTCTCAGACTGCTTTTTGTCTTTCAGCATGCCTTATAAATTTGTTGTTATTGTTGAAAGCTGGACATGACATATCAAGTAAAAGGAGCTGATATTTATATGGCTAGGAGTTAGCTTGTGTTTACTGTGTGCTGTAGTATAGTGTCAGGAGTTAAGATTTTTCCTTTAGTGTCATTATTTACTCTCCTGTTATGGATTTTCTTAAAGACTCCCTAATTAGAGTGTGAGGCTTTTAGTTCTTTTAGCTGTAGTTCCCAGTTTTTATAAAAGAGCCCTACTGATGTATGGCAAGGTATCAGGGGAAGAAAAGAAATTTATAATTAGGTTTTCATCTTTTAATGAACCTGAGTTAGAATTTCCCTTCCCCCACACCAAAGGCTAGAGGGGACTGGAGTTGGGTATTTACCTTTCCCCAGGTCAGTTAGGCTTTGGTAAAACTCCAATAGGTTAGGCTCTACTAACCTAGAAGTTTCCCTTGAAGAGCAGCTATTTTAAGAACAGTGGTTACTTTTCCCCTTACCCTGACTGATGCAGGGAAGGATTGTTCTCTGATCTTTAGAGTAAATAGAGCTTTCTAAGTTAAAATTCAAGAAAGCCCGATGTCCTCCTAAGACTCACCCCCTCAGATTTTTTAACTCTCAAGTTAGTGTATACTGAGCTTTCCTTTCTAAGTTAAAATTCAAGAAAGCCTGATGTCCTCCTAAGACTCACCCCCTCAGATTTTTTAACTCTCAAGTTAGTGTATACTGAGCTTCCAGCATTTACTTAATTACAGCCTAAAGTGTTTCTACCAATGTTGGTTCCAGCCTTTGCTCCTGGACTTCTGCTTCTGATAAGTTGTAATTTTCTGTACTTACCTGTCAATCTTTCTAGTTTAATAGGGCAGCATTTTGCCTTGTGACCTCAATTCTCTGATGGCTGTAAGGAGAGTTATTGATTTTCGGCTTTTTTCTTGATGTGAGGAAAAGAGTGATTATTTCCAAGATTTTTACAAATTAGACTAGAAACCGAAAGTCTTCTTTTTTTGAAAAAGAAGTATTTTTGAAAAATCAATATAAAATTTCAATGTGGATTTTACACATTATGGGTCATGGAGGGATTTGTAAATTCATAAT
Source organism: Galeopterus variegatus (assembly GCF_000696425.1). NCBI lineage: Eukaryota > Metazoa > Chordata > Mammalia > Dermoptera > Cynocephalidae > Galeopterus > Galeopterus variegatus. Next base: position 254,099 of record NW_007727213.1, read on the forward strand.
TACTTCTTAACTGTTTGGTATAGTTTTTATAACATATATCAAGCATTTTGGATGTTGATGGAGTTTGGATGTGTTGTCCCCTCCAAAACTCATGTGGGAATTTGATCTCCAATGTGGCAGTGTTGGAAACTGATTGAGTCATGGGGGCGGATCCCTCATGAATGGATTCATGCTCTCCCTGGGGGAGGGGTAGTGAGTGAGTTCTTGCTCTATTAGTTCCCTCGAGAGCTCATTGCTTAGAAAGACCATGGCACCTTCTCTCTGTCTCTTGCTTCCTCTTGCCATGTGATTTGCTTGTACCTGCTGTCTGCCTGGCACTTTCCACCATGAGTAGAAGCAGCCTGAGGCCCACGCCAGATGCAGCTGTCCCAAAATTGTAAGCCAAATAAGCCTCTTTTCCTTATAAATTACCCAGTCTCAGGTATTTTGTTATAGCAACACAAAACGGACTAATACAGATGTATTCATTCTGTCAACAAATATTTGTTTGCCGTCTACTATTGCTAGATGCTGAGGATACAGCCACGAGGAAATGAAATGAAAGCAATGCGGTCTTTATTTTCAGGGATCCCACTGTCTCCCTTTTTTGAGCAATAAAGTAAGCATTTTATTTTATTATTATTTTATTGTCTTGCTTGACCTTAACAGCATTTCTATAAGGCAGGAATGGTATGGAGGAGCACTAACATAGGACAAGGCCACTCACTGCCATCTCTCTCATTGAGACATAAGAAAAAGAGGCAGAAAATAAGTTATCTTCACTGGTAAGTCAAGTTTTTGTAGGTCTATGAGAGTGAAGTAAGAGATAAATAACCTGTATAGAATAAATTCAAGATGTGTTAGAAAATAACAGGTCAAGCTCCAACAGGTGCCAAGGTGAGCCAAGCACCATGCACCACCAGGGACATAGTCTCCATACCTGGAGGGAGCCGCCCATGGCCCCAGCAGAAGCCAAGGGTAGCCAAGCCCCGTGTACCTTCAGGGACCCAGACTCCAGCCCCAGAAATTCCTGCTCACTGCCTGAACAGGGGCCAAGGTGGTGTACCATAGCCACCACCACACCTACTGTCACCACGAGGATGGCTCATCACCACAGTAGCAGCCAGGGCCACTCTACAAGCATACTCAGTGATATAAGAAAAGTCACCACCCAAGACTGCAAATAAAGGAGGAAATCTTTATCCTCATAGCCAGCCACACAGTAATAGAAGAAGCAAGTCCTCTACCAGATGACCAAACATCAATGAAAAATACTAGAACTACAAACAAGAAGATATGACACCACTAAACACAATGTGTAAAATGTGTATAAATCAAAACTGGGGGAGTATTAATGGCTTATAACACTCATATTATATGAGTGGCTCGGTCTCTCCCAGTTTGCTTCATGGCCAATAACCAAAACCCCAGGGCAGTGACAGAAGCTTGCCTAGTTTGCAGCTGGGATCAGCTCCACCTGGCTCTGTCCTTTGGGCCCCGGGTGAGGCAAAACTACATTTTAATGCTTCTCTAATATTTCTCAGAGAGTGTAGTAAGCATTTTATTTTATTATTATTTTATTGTCTTGCTTGACCTTAACAGCATTTCTATAAGGCGGGAATGGTATGGAGGAGCACTAACATAGGACAAGGCCACTCACTGCCATCTCTCTCATTGAGACATAAGAAAAAGAGGCAGAAAATAAGTTATCTTCACTGGTAAGTCAAGTTTTTGTAGGTCTATGAGAGTGAAGTAAGAGATAAATAAGCTGTATAGAATAAATTCAAGATGTGTTAGGAAATAACAGGTCAAGCTCCAACAGGTGCCAAGATGAGCCAAGCACCATGCACCACCAGGGACATAGTCTCCATCCCTGGAGGGAGCCTCCCACGGCCCCAGCAGGAGCCAAGGGTAGCCAAGCCCCATGTACCTTCAGGGACCCAGACTCCAGCCCCAGAAATTCCTGCTCACTGCCTGAACAGGAGCCAAGGTGGTGTACCATAGCCACCACCACACCTACTGTCACCACGAGGATGGCTCATCACCACAGTAGCAGCCAGGGCCACTCTACAAGCATACTCAGTGATATAAGAAAAGTCACCACCCAAGACTGCAAATAGAGGAGGAAATCTTTATCCTCATAGCCAACCACACAGTAATAAAAGAAGCAAGTCCTCTACCAGATGACCAAACATCAATGAAAAATACTAGAACTACAAACAAGAAGATATGACACCACTGAAGGAATACAGTAATGCTCAAACTCCAGACCCCATAGAACAGTGAACCCTTGAAATGTCTAAAACGGAATTCTGAGCAATGATCTTAAGAAAACTCAAAGAGATGAGAGAAGACTCAATTAGAGAGCACAATGAAACAAGAAAAAATATCCAGAATATGAAGGAGAAAATTTACAAAGAGATTAATACCTTAAAATAGAATGTAGAACTCCTAAAGAATGAAAGATTCACTCAATGAAACAAAAAACACAACAGAGACCTTGAGCAGCAGGCTAGAACAAGCAGAAAAAAGAATTTCAGATCTTGAAGATACTCTTTTTTGAAATAACCCAGGAAGACAGAAAAAAAAAAAAGAATAAAAAATAATGAAGAAAATCTTAGAGAGCTAGCAGACAACCTCAAACACTAACGTTCATAATTGTGGGTACTCCAGAAGGGGAGGAGAAAGGAAATGGCATTGAAAACCTATTCAAGCAGATTATAACAGAAAACTTCCTAAGCATAGGGAGAGATGCAGACCTTCAGATCTAGGAAGCCCAAAGGTCCCCAAAACAGATTCAATCCAAAAACATCCTCTCCAGGACACATTATAGTCAAATTTGCAAAGCTCAAAGACAAAGACAGGATTCTTAAAAGCAGCAAGAGGAAAGTGTCAAGTGACCTATAAGGAAAACCCTATCAGACCAGAAGAAAGTGGAATGATATATTTAAAATACTAAAAGAAAAAAATTGCCAGCCAAGAATCTATACCCAGCAAAGCTCTCCTTCAAAAATAAAAGAGAAATAGTGTAATTGTGGGAGTTCACCGCCACACAAGCAACCCTGCAAGAAATTCTCAAGGGAATCCTTCATTTAGAATTTGAATAATGATGACCACTATCACAGATACACAGGAAAGAGTAAAACCCACTGTTAAAACAAAAATGCTGATGAGAAAGAGAAAGAAGCTAAATCATGCCACCTTAAATTTCCAGCTAACATTGAAGAAGAGAAATAAAAGGGGAAGTAATGATCAAAAGGTATTTAAAAGATCTAAACAAAAAGCAATTAAATGACAGGAGTTAAACCATCCCTGTCAATAACAACCCTAAATGTGAATCGATTAAACTTCCCATTCAAAACACAAGTATATACTGTCAAGAGACTCACTTCACATGTAAAGACACACACAGATTAAAAATGAAGGGATGGGGGCCGGCCTGTGTCTCACTCGGGAGAGTGCGGTGCTGATAACACCAAGGCCGTGGGTTCAGATCCCACAAAGCGATGGCCAGTTTGCTCACTGGGTGAGCGTGGTGCTGACAACACCAAGTCAAGGGTTAAGATCCCCTTACCGGTCATCTTTTTGAAAAAAAAAAAAAAA
>NW_007727213.1:258680-267226 GCF_000696425.1 Galeopterus variegatus
CCAAGTCAAGGGTTAAGATCCCCTTACCGGTCATCTTTTTGAAAAAAAAAAAAAAAGTGAAGGGATGGAAAAAGATATACTATGCAAATGGAAACCAAAAATGAGCAGGAGGAGCTATTCTTATATCAGATAAAGTGACCTTAAACCAAAAACCATAAAAGAGACAAAGAAGGTCACTATATAATGATAAAAGGATCTATCCAGCTAGAAGACATAACAGTTGTAAATACGTATGCACCCAATACTGCAGTACCCAGATATATAAAGTAAACATCTTAAACCTAAAGAAAGAAATAGACTTTAATACGATAATAGTGGGTGATGTGAACACCCCTCTCTCAGTATGGGACAGATCTTCCAGTCAACAAATCAGCAAAGAAACACAGGATTTCAACTACACCTTAGACCAACTGGACCTGGCAGATGTATACAGAACATTTCACTCAATGACTACAGAATACACATTCTTCAATGACTACAGAATACACATTCTTCTCTTCAGCACATGGAACATTCTTCAGGATAGACCACATATTAGGTCACAAATCTAATCTCAGCAAATTTTTTAAAAATTGAAATCATTCCAAGTATCTTTTCAGACCACAATGGAATAAACTGGAAAACAATAACAAGCAAAACTCTGGAAACTATACAAATGCATGGAAACTAAACAATAGGCTCCTGAATAATGTATGGTTTCAAGAAGAAATTAAACAGGAAATCAAAAAGTTCCTCGAAACTAACAAAAGTAAAAATACATCATACCAAAACCTGTGGGATACTGCAAAAGCAGTACTAAGAGGGATGTTCATGGCAATAAAGGCTTACGTCAAAAGGATGGACAGACTTCAAATAAACAACCTAACACTACACCTCAAAGAACTAGAAAAACAACAATCCCATCCTAAAGGTAGTAGATGGAAAAAAAATAATTAAGATCAGAGCAGAACTAAATGAAATACAGGCCCAAAAATTGGTGCAAAAGATCAATGAAACAAAAAGTTAGTTTTTAGAGAAGGTAAATAAAATAGACAAACGATTAGCTACATTAAGAACAAAAAGAAGACCCAAACAACAAAAATCAGAAATGGAGAGGGAGACAACTGATATCACAGAAATAAGAAGACTCATTAGAGACTATGATAAAAAACTGTAGGACAACTAAAATGAAAACCTGGAAGAAATGGGTAAATTTCTGGACACATACAAACTACCCAGACTGAACCAAGAAGAGACAGAAAACATGAGCAAACCAAGAGCAACTAATGAGATTGAAGCAGTAATCAGCCATCTTCCAACAAGGAAAGCCCAGGTCCAGATGGCTTTGCAGCTGAATTCTACCAAACCTTTATAGAGGAATTGGGAGGATCCCTCTGGCTGCCTCTGGTGCTGGGGCTGGGTAGAAGAGTGGTTCTCAGGCTAATACAAAAATCAGACAAGAAACCATGGTGACCAGGACTGAGGTGACATAGGTAGGGATTGAGGAGAACAGGCGGAGATAGACAGAAGGTAGGATGGACGTAATGGACTTGAAGGGCTTGAAGACCGGATTTAGGGGATGAGGGGAAAGGCTGCAGGGATACCCGTCACCCGGCTTTTGAGTGTGAGCAGCTGTGGGATGGTAGTGGAGGTGGCTGAGTTTGTGGGGGACAGAGAGGGAAAGAGGAAATGCTTTTGGGTGGAGGTAATAGTGAGATGATGCTTTCCAATTGGGACATATTGGATTCGAGGAATCGGTGAATAGAGTCTAGGAGGTTGTTGGGTGTATGAATGAAGTCTTGAATTAAAGGAGGTTTACAGATTCATTCCTTAACCAACTACTGAGGATGGCTTTGGGCATGCATGCCGGGAAGGCAGAACATATTGGATTCGAGGAATCGGTGAATAGAGTCTAGGAGGTTGTTGGGTGTATGAATGAAGTCTTGAATTAAAGGAGGTATACAGATTCATTCCTTAACCAACTACTGAGGATGGCTTTGGGCATGCATGCCGGGAAGGCAGAGATGAACACTGGCCTGCTTACAGGGAGCTCCCACGGTGGGAGCAGGGACAGATGTTCCTGACTGATGCTGTGATAAGGTGATTTCAAGGTTCTGTGCTGTGACAAAAGCAAGGGAGTGACTGGCCCTGCTTGGGAGTGTGGCAGGGAAGGCTCATCAGAGGAGGCATTGTGGGAGTCAGGTAAGGACAGCTCAGCAGGCAGAGAGAGCAGCACATACACAGAGTAATTGAGCAGTTGGAGCTGTCTTTGAAGAGCAAAGACACATTCAATGCCTTAAAGAGGAGCAATCTCAGACGGCATCTTCTGATGAGAATGTGTCGTCTGGGGAGTTCCGAGGACTCTTTGCTGCTCTGAGGGAAGAAAAGGAGAAAGAAACTGAGGATGCACACATGGAGCAGCAGGAGAGAAATCGCTGTGAAGAGAGGATCCAGGCACTTCAGGGGGACTGAAGAGAGAAGGAAAGAGAAATTGCTACAGAGAAGAAAAGCAGTTTAAAGAGGGATAAAGCCATTCAGGGTTTAACCATGGCATTAAAATCAAAGGAAAAAGAGGTCGAAGAAATTACCTCTGAAATCAAAGTGCTCAGCGCTGCCTTTGCTAAAGCCACAGAGGCCCCCCAGATAGCACAGACCCAGAAATTCCAGAGGTCTGGAGACTATGAGGCTGCTCTCTCAGAAAAGGAAGCCCGTTTGGCTGAGCTGCACTCAGAAAACCTCTCCAAGAGTTCAGAGAAGCGCAGATTGCACAGGAACATTAAGAAGGTCCCCCAGGAGCTGAGTGACTTGAAGCAAGCGAGGGAGAGACTAGAGAAGGACCTGGAGGAAGCTCATCAAGAGAAGAGGAAAGGAGACTGCACCATTCATGACCTTAGAAATGAAGTTGAAAAATTATGCAATGAAGTGAATGAAAGAGTTCAATAGAGAATCATTACCAGAGTCCTTTGGATGAAAGCAATAAAAAATTGCACAGTCAAGAGCAAGTGACCAAACGTCTAACAAAAAGTACCAATCAAGAGGACTTGTTGCTTCAGAAATTCAATGAACAAGATTTGGAAGCATTACAGCAGAACAGTTATTTAATGACTGCAGAGGAGAAGTTCAGGAGCAAAGCCTTAAAACAGAAAAGTGCTCTTCTCAACAGTCACCGGGCAGCAAAGTCACCTTCTCTGAGGAAAAGCAAGAATCAGACTCTGAAGAGCGGATTCAGGTCTTAAAGAAAGAGCAGGACATCTATGCCCACCTGGTAAAATCCCTGCAGGACTCGGGCAGTGTCTACTACCTGCAGGCTGAGTTAAACATTTCTGCCCTACGGAAGCAACTGGAGCAGGATGTGCTCTCACATGGGAATTTGCAAGAGACTCTGAAGGAGCAGATCTGCAAAGTCCGGAGACGGGAAGAAGATCCATTTTCATTTTATAGTGATCGAACATCTTATCTAAGTATTTGCCTTGAAGAGCACAATCGGTTCCAAGTGGAGCATTTTTCTCAAGAAGAACTTAACAAAAAGGTCAGCGACCTTATACAGCTAGTGAAGGAACTGTATGCAGACAACCAGCACCTGAAAAAAACCATTTTTGGTCTTTCCTGCATGGGTTTCCAGGGAGACGGCAGACTTAAGTCAACAGACCAAACAGAGATTATGGAGGACTACTCCAAAGGGGCTGCAAAAACGGATATTTAAGGCACATGGATTCCAATATCATGGACTGCAAAGGGGCCCACGAAACTGGCTGCTCTGGAGCCCAAAGTCCAGAAGGTGCGCCTGAGAACCCACTCGTCCCCTTCTTCAATGAGAAGGCTGCGTCGTTAGTGGAATCCAGATACGATTCATTAGTTCAGTCCCAGGCCAGGGAGCTCTCCCTTCAACGGCAGCAGATTAAGGATAGCCATGACATCTGTGTCATTTGTCGTCAACACATGAACACCATGATAAGGCATCTGAGGAGCTGCTGCAGGCTAGTGATGTGCATTACTGCATGGCCAAGGGTTTCCAGGAGCAGCTCAATCAATGTGCAGAACTGCTGGGGAAATTGGAAAAGTCGTTTCTCATTGGAAAAGCAGTTGGAATGGAAATGAGCACTGAGAATGAGCAGATAGAGAGGAATGAAGAAGACAGTGTAACTACCAGCATCAGAATCTCCTGAGCCTTCTGCCTCTCACGCACTGTCTGATTAGGAAATGTCTGAAAAGTCCTTCTTGTGAGACCAGAAGCAAGACAGTGAGACTGAGAAGACTTCAGTCATGGCAAATAATTTTTTCTCAAGACTTACTAATGAAACATATACAGGAAATTCGAACTTTGAGAAAACGTTTAGAAGAGTCTATTAACACAAATGAGAAGCTATGAAAACAGCTGGAATGGCAAGGGTCTGAATTTGATCAAGGTTCTACAAACATTGTTGCTTATGGTTCCAAACTACATAACTCTCTTACATCAGAAATTCATTTCCTGAGGAAGCAGAACCAGGCCCTCGATACGATGCTCGTTAAAGGATCCAGAGATAAATAGAAGGGAGAGAATGAAAGCCTGCAGAGGGCGGTCAGTGGGAGGAGAGACACAGACAGCAGCTGATCCAGGAGGTCTGCAACAGCCACAACGAGTTGAGCAGGGTGCAGGAGGAGGTGAAGTTTAGGCAGCAGCTGCTCTCAGAGAACGACGTGCTACCCCAGTCCCTCCTAGTGGAGCTGAAGGTGTACGAGAAGCTGGATGAAGAGCACAGGAGACCGAGAGAGGCCAGAGCAGAGGTGTCAGGAGAAGGCTGCAAGGGGCAGGATCCTGTCAGTGACCTGCACGGCCTCCTGACAGAGATCCCGGCCCTGCGGGCACAACTGAAAAGGAGCATCAAAACTAATAGCACCCTGCAGAGCAGGCTCGAGGAGGAGCTGGCAAAGGGGCGAAGAAGGCACAGGAAGGAACCTCCACTCTGCCTTCTCAAGCCCCATCCATCTCCGAGTGGCCCCTTCAGCTAGACAATCATGATGGTGACAAATGTCTTGTGGCAATTGATAATTCATTTGATCTGTTTGATTCCATCCAGGCAGTGACACTGACACCAAAATCAGAGACTCCTCCACTCTCTGGAAATGACATGGACTTCCTCGCCTGCGACAGTGGAACCTCAGTGATGAACACCCCATGCATGCCCCTCCTGGTCCCTGGTCATCACCTGTGAGCAAGCAAGAGTGGCCGCCACATCCTGGGCCTTACTGAGGACTATGATGCTCTGTGCAAGCAGATTAGCCAGGGCCAGAGGCTCCTTGCCGAAATGGACATTCAAACCCAAGAGGCTCCCAACCCCACAGGTCGAGAGCTGGGAACAAAGTGTTCATACTTGGCGCCTCTGAGCAAGTTTGTCACCAGCATGAGTACAGCCAAGCTGATCCTAGAAGAGGCCTTGAGGCTGCTGAAGCTTCTCTGGAGAGTCTCACTCCCCACAAATGGCCAGGGTACCCTTCATTGTGAGCAGGTTGGAGAAATGAAGGCAGAGATCTGCAAACTACATTAAAAAACTATTTGAACAGGAAAAGAAGTTGCAAAACACTGTGAAGCTTTTGCGGTTGAGCAAGCACCAGGAAAAAGCCATTTTTGATCAATTGGTCATAACCCACAAAATCCTTTGGAAGGCCAGAGGAATCCTGTAGCTTTGGCCCACGGGTGCTCATCCAGGAACATCCAGTCCTAGCAGACCAGGATCCTGAGGAGAACTTTCAGCCAATAAAAGTTGTGTTTCCCCATCGAAAAAAAAAAAAAAAAAAAAAAAAACAACAAAAAGAGAGGAATTAGTACCATTTCTCCTCAAACTATTCCAAAAAATTGAAACAGAAGCCATTCTCCCAAACTGATCCTATGAGGCCAGCACAACTCTGATTCCAAAATAAGATAAAGACACAGCAAAAAAAGAAAATTACAAGCCGATATCCTTGATGAACATAGATGCAAAAATCTTCAACAAAATATAGGAAATCAGAATACAGCAACACATCAAAAAAATTATATACCATGATCAAGCGGGATTCATCCCAAGGATGCAAGATTGGTTCAACATGCAACCCAACAACAACAAAAAGAGAGGAATTAGTACCATTTCTCCTCAAACTATTCCAAAAAATTGAAACAGAAGCCATTCTCCCAAACTGATCCTATGAGGCCAGCACAACTCTGATTCCAAAATAAGATAAAGACACAGCAAAAAAAGAAAATTACAAGCCGATATCCTTGATGAACATAGATGCAAAAATCTTCAACAAAATATAGGAAATCAGAATACAGCAACACATCAAAAAAATTATATACCATGATCAAGCGGGATTCATCCCAAGGATGCAAGATTGGTTCAACATGCAAAAGTCAATAAATGTAATACATCACATCAAAAAAAATCAGGTACAAAAACCATATGATTATCTCAATATGTGCAGAAAAAGCATTTGACAAAATTCAACATCACTTCATGATGAAGACTCTTAACAAATTAGGTATAGAAGGAAAGTATCTCAACACAATACAAGCTATCTGTGGCAAGCCCATTACCAATATCATCCTGAATGGGGAAAAACTGAAGGCTTTTCCCTTAAGAATAGGAACAAGACAAGGATGCCCACTTTCACCACTTCTATTTAACAAAGTACTGGAGGTACTAGCCAGAGCAATCAGGCAAGAGAAAGAAATAAAGGACATCCAGATTGGAAAAGATGAAGTCAAACTGTCCCTATTTGCAGATTACATGATACTGTACATAGAAAAACCTAAAGAGTCTATCAAAAAACTCATAGAGCTGGTTGCTAATTTCAGTAAAGTTGTAGGATACAAAATATACACCCAAAATCAGTTGCATTTATATTCTCCAATAATGAGGTAACAGAAAGAGAAATCAAGAAAGTAAGCCCATTTACTACAGTTAAAAATAATAATAAAATACCTAGGAATCAATTTAACTAAAGAGGTGAAAGATTTCTACAATGAGAACTACACACCACTACTGAAAGGAATTAAAGAAGACACAAAAAGATAAAAAGATATTCCATGCTCTTGGATTGGGAGAATTAACATTGTGAAAATGTCCATACTACCTGAAGTGGTCTACAGATTCAATGCAGTCTCCATCAAAATACCAATGACATTCTTCACAGAAATGGAAAAAACAATATTCATATTGAACAAGAAAAGACCCCAAATAGCCAAGGCAATACTGAGCAAAAAAAAAAAAAAATCAAGCCAGAGGTATAACACTACCTGACTTCAAATTATTTTACAAAGCTATACTAACCAAAACAGCATGGTACTAGCATAAAAATAGACACTTGGACTTGTGGAGCAGAATAGAGAACCCAGAAGTCACCCCTCAGGCTTATAGCCATCTGATACTTGACAAAGGCAACAAAAACATACATAGGGTAAAGTCTGCCTCTTCAATAAATTGTGCTGGGAAAGCTGGATATCCATATGCAGAAGAATGAAACTAGACCTGCACTTCTCACCATATACCAAATCAACTCAAAATGGATTAAATGCTTAAGTATTCGATCTGAAACTGTAAAAGCACTAAGGGAAAATATAGGGGAAACACTTCAGGAACTAGGTCTTAGCAGAGACTTTATGAACAAGAGCCCAAAGCACAAGCAACAACAACAACAACTACAAGAACAAAAACCGAATGGGACTGTATAAAACTAAAAAGCTTCTGCACAGAAAAGGAAACAATCAACAGAGTGAAATGACAACCTACAGAGTGGGAGAAAATTTTTGCAAACTATACATCTAACATGGGATTAATATCCAGAATATACAGGAACTCAAGCAATTACACAGCAACAAAACAAATAACCCAATTAAAAACTGGGCAAAGGAGCTAAATACACTTTTTCTTAGGAAAGCATATAAATGGCCAACAGGTACATAAAAAAATGCTCAATACCACTAGTCCTCAGGGAAATGCAAATTAAAACCACATTCAGATATTACCTCACCCCATTTAGACTGGCTATAATTATAAAGATGGAGAATAATAAATGATGGTGAGGATGTGGAGAGATGTCCTCCTACACTGTTGGTGGGACTGTAAATTAGTACAACCACTATGGAAAACAGTATGGAGTTTTCTCAAACAACTACGGGTAGATCTACCATATGATCCAGCAATCCCACTTCTGGGTATATACCCAAAGGAATGGAAATCATCATGTCGAAGTAATAGCTGCACTCCCATGTTCATTGCAGCTCTGTTTACAATAGTCAAGACATGGAACCAACCTAAATGTCCATCAATGGACAATTGGATAAGGAATTGTGGTATATATACACCATGGAATACTACTCTGCCATAAAAAAGAATGAAATTCTGCCATTCACAACAGCATGAATGAGCTTGGAGAAACGTCTGTTGTTTGAAATAAGCAAAGCACAGAGGGGGAAATTCCGCATGTGCTAAATCATAAGTGGGAGCTATGAGAGAAAGAAGGAAGGAGAGACCACAGTGGTGTGTTGGACTTGCAGAGGGAGAGAGCAGACCTAGGATTGCAAACTGGGGTGGGGGAAAGGGGAGGGA
>NW_007727213.1:268489-270277 GCF_000696425.1 Galeopterus variegatus
GGCGTTCAAATGCAATTGGGGAAACTTCTGTTATTCTAAATAAAAACAAACCATTGAAAGAGTAACTGTTGAGAAATAGTCTAGAATCTTGTTGGACTTCCTTACTTGTATTTGAATGTTTAATATATTTTTGTTTTGAATTCCATACACAAAAGATTACAACTTTCTCAGAGCTTAGAACACCTTGAAAGTTTTAATCTGTCCCTACTTCCCACACAGCTCTAGTTATCGCCCCTGTCCTGTCCCCCATGTCTGTGTAAGGATCAGCAACATTCAAGACAGTTCAAACGAATATTATTCCACAGCATGGTCTTAAGAGCAAATATTGACAGAAAATGAGTCGTCCTTTCACCCAGAGCCACAGCTTTATGCATCACATGAGCCTTCCCGAACACGCTCAAGTCCCTGCTTTCATTGCTATAGTTCAGAGCTCTGTGTTCTCACTTCCTTGCCCTGGTTAGAAAAAGGTCATAGCCCTCACAATGACTGCATTTCCTCATTCCTCCTAAACTTACTTCCTCTTCATACTTACTTTCTCCTTCCCTTGCTAACTGTAGAGTCAGTAGCCAGGGAAGGAGGCCTGGGGAAGGAAGAAGAGTATGGCAAGGGGTAAAAAAATTCAACCACACATTCTCTGAAACAACAGAGTCAGCGTTTCCTCTCACGCACAGTTTTGCTGATTCTCCAAGGACTTTCCTGGTAGTGCTGCTGATGCACATTTTCGTCTCTCTCCCCTTGTTTTCCTCCCTGTTCTGCTTTCCCATGTCTTTCTCAATTAGTCATTTATGTTTCTTCTCTCAGAAACACTTTTCGGCGTTCTGTGGGGGGTGCACGTTTTCTAAAACCCTGCAAATCTGGAATGTTCCACCATGCTCGCACAATCCCAGTGACTGTTGAGAACAACGATTGGGTGGTAAACATTTTCTTTGGACAATCTATTACTCTATATTCGTTGTCACTCATTGCATAAAATAAGCCTGAGGCTAGTGTAATTNATCTATTACTCTATATTCGTTGTCACTCATTGCATAAAATAAGCCTGAGGCTAGTGTAATTGTGTTCCTTTAGATTATAGGTTACCTATTTAAAAAATTTATGTTTCTTTCCCTCAGAATTTTTTTCCTTGTACTTAAAATATGCCAAATAGTATATGTGAATCTCTTTTCATTATTTATTTCCCCAAAATACAATGATCCTTTTAAATCCACATATTTAATATATCTTCCTCCATTTAGAAAACATCTGTTATTCCAATTATGTTTTTAATTATTTGTTTTACCTTATTTATATTTACTTATTTATCTTATTTTATCTTTTTTACTTCGATTTGTGCTTAGGGAAGAGTTCGCTTCCTAGATGGCGTTATTAATCTCTGCCCCTGTACATCGTTTCTATCCTTCTCAATTTCAGAGGCACTCAGATTTACCTTCCTTTTATAAATTTATTTTTCTTTACTCAATTATCTTTTTTACTTCCTATAATACATATTTTGATTATGCTGCTACATTCTAAATGTTCTACGAGCCTTTCCAACTTCACCACACGCCGTGCCAACTCTTCCTGTTGTATCGTCTTGCTTTCTTCCCACGTTTGCTTGCTCATATTTCATAGAGACCAAAACTACTAAGTTCTAATGGTGACAAACATGTCAATATTTTGTCTGCCTTCTGTCCTCAGTAGTTGCTGTATTTCATGTTGGCATTCCTTGTCTTATCCACTGATTCTTCACAAGTACAATACCGATTTTTGTTTTTGTTCATTCAATAGGTAAGATACATGCACCTCTCT
>NW_007727213.1:270756-297521 GCF_000696425.1 Galeopterus variegatus
ACAAGTACAATACCGATTTTTGTTTTTGTTCATTCAATAGGTAAGATACATGCACCTCTCTATATCTATCTATCTGTCTGTCTGTCTGTCTATCTATCTGTCTGTCTGTCTGTCTGTCTGTCTATCTGTCTGTCTGTCTATCTATCTATCTATCTATGTGTAGGTTTTGCTCACAGGCTTCCTCCTATCCACAGCTGGAGGGGAGCTTGGTGAGCACTGCTTCCCCTGCGGTCCCAGTTTCTAGAGGACAACCCTGTACGTTAGCACAGCAGGGTTTAAGCACAAGGCCATCCAATGCTTACTGTCTGTTTTTTTGACAATGTACAATTTATGGGATACTTTGAAGATTATAACTCATTCCCATCGTCCACAGATGTGTTCACATTCCTGATTAGCTGTTTTTGGTGTGATGTCCTTCAAAAAGATTTCACACTAGTTGCTTCAAAACTGGAAACAAATGGTGGCTTCCCATTTTTCTCAGGTAAATATAGGCACAGACCTTCTGCTTCAGAGGCAGGGGCAGAGAGTAGAAAAAGGGTAAGGCATTAATGAGACAATTATAAACATAATTGTAAAATAAAAAATTGTTACTTGTGTCAGGCATGATCCCACTTGCCCAATAGCAGAACAAATAATTAGACAGAGACCATTTCATAAAATTTTAGGTAATTTAATTTTCCTCATGATGGAAATCCTGTCCCAATTCTCAGTTCATTTCACTTCCCATCACCAGGACAAATAACAGAAACACTGTTCAGAAAAAGGGGAGAAAGCTGATTATGTCACCCTTACACAAACTAAGATTTTTGCTCCTAGACATATTATTTCATTCTAGTGGGCTCTTGATAACTTGTGTGACAGAAAATGTACTTACAAGCACTGGATAGATCTGGCACTCTTAATATCTCTTTTTATTGTATATATTTAAGGCATACAACATGTTGTTTTGAGACACATATACACAGTGAAATGATTACTACAGTCAAGCAAATTAATATATTCATCATCTCACATTTCACCTATTTTTTGTGGTAACAGTACCTAAAAGCTACTCTCGTAGCAATATTTTAGTATACCACACAATATTATTAAATAGAGTCTTTATGCTGTACATCAGACCTCTAGGTTTACGTGCCCTACATGACTAAAACTTTGTAACCTCTGAACTCCACCTCCCCATTTCCCCCCACCACTACCCTGCCCCTGGCAACCACCTTTCTACTCTCTGTTTTCTATGTATTTGAGTTTTTATGCTGTACATCAGACCTCTAGGTTTACGTGCCCTACATGACTAAAACTTTGTAACCTCTGAACTCCACCTCCCCATTTCCCCGCACCACTACCCTGCCCCTGGCAACCACCTTTCTACTCTCTGTTTTCTATGTATTTGAGTTTTTTTTTGGTTTGTTTTTAAGATTCCAAATATAAGTGAGATCATGCCTTTTTTTTTTTTTCCCTTTTTGTGTCTGGCATATTTCACCTAGCATGATGTCCTCTAGGTTTATCTTTATTGTTGCAAATGGTACAAGCTCCTTCTTTTTTAATGCTGAATAATATACCATATATACATACATACATACATAAATATATACACACAAACACATGTATATGAGTGTACTTGTATATCACAATTTCTATATCAATTCATTCATTGACAGACAAAGTTTCTTTCCATATCTTGGCTATCCTGAATAACATTACAATGAACATAGGGGCACAGATATCTTTAAGTGGTGATTTCATTTCCTTTGGGTATATAACCAGAGGAGGATGGCTGGGTCATATGGTAGTTCTATTTTAAATTTTGTTAGGACCCTCCATATTGCTTTCCACAGTGGTCGCACCAATCTACATTCCCACCAACGATGTACAAGGCTTTCCTTTTCTCTGCACCCTTGCCAACATTTATCTCATCTTTTCTATAATAGCCATTCTAACAGGTGTGAAGTGATAGCTCATTGTGGTTTTGATTTGTGTTTCCCTGATAATTAATGATAGTTACACCTTTTCATATATTTGTTGACCATTTTTATTTCTTCTTCTGAGAAATATCTAGTCAAGTTCTTTACCCATTTTTTGAATCAGATTATTTGCTTATTTTGCTATTGAGTTGCATGAGTTCCTTATATAGTTTGCATCTTAAACCCTTGTCTAATATACAGTCCACAAATATTTTCTCTCACTCCACTGGCTGCATTTTCATTTTGTTGATTGTTTCTTTTGCTGTGCAGAAGCTTTTTAGTTTGATGTGGTCTCACTTTATTTTTGTTTTTGTTGTCTGTGCTTTTGGTGAGATATCCAAAACATTTTTGCCAATGCCATTATTAAGAAGCTTTTCCTCTATGTTTTCTTCTAGGAGTTTTACAATTTCAGGTCTTATGTTTAGGTCTGTAATCCACTTTGAGTTGATTTTTTGTGTACAGTGTAAGATAAGGGTCCAGTTCCATCATTTTGCATGTGGATATCCAGTCTTCCCAACACTACTTATTGAAGAGGCTGTCCTTTCCCTACGTGTCTTCTTGGTGGTCTTGTCAAAAAATTAGTTGACCATATGTGCTGAATTTATTTCTGGGCTCTCTGTTCTTTTCCATTGGTCTATATGTCTGTTTTTAGGCCAGTACGATACTGTTTAATTACTATTGCTTTGTGTTATAATTTGAGATCAGGATGTTGACGCCTTCAACCTTGTTTTTCTTCAAGATTGTTTTGGCTACTCAAGATCTTTTACACTTTCATACAAATTGTAGAATAGTTTTTTCTATTTCTGTGAAAAGTGACATTGGAATTTTGATAGGGATTGCATTGAATCTGTACATCACTTTAGGTAGTGTAGACAGCCCTAATATCTTGAGACCAAGGATGTCAGGTCTTCATATATATTCTTTCTTGTTCTTTTCAGATACCCTCAGGTAACACAATTACAAAACTTGCATAAGTCTTATATAAGAAAAAACTATTACATTGTATAATGTTCAATATATTAATTATCCTGATTTAAGCATTACATATTGCATATAGGTAATGCTATTCAACTCTGTACCCCACAGATATATATAATTAACGATGTTACAATTTTTTAAAAGTATAAAATCCTAGCTTTACTATTATAACTGTTTTTTTTAATTTATTCATTTATTAATATTATGTTTTACATTCTAAGATGTTGTGGAGCAGTTGGGGGTGAGGGGGAGAGGGAAAGGGAGAAGGAAATAGTGTAGGAGGAGTAAAAAGGAGGGGAGGCTTGGTCAAGGCCCATGGCACCACCCCCCTCATTCCAGCAGGGGAGACCAGGGGGGTTCCAGTGGTGGCTCAGTGGTCATCACTGGCTGGTTGCAGATGTTGGGGGGACATGGCTGAGGAGCCCAGGGCTCTTCCTGTGGCAGCTGGGTAGTCATTGCTGGGCTAGTTGCAGATGCGAGGGGTATGACTGAGGCCCTTGGCCCCTTGCTGTCCCAGCTCAGGAGCCCGGGGTGCTTCCTGCAGCAGCTCAGTGGTCATTGCTGGGCTATTGTGGTTGTTGGGGCGCTGTGGCTGAAGCCCTTGGCACCCCCGCCACCCTGGCTTGGGAGCCTGGAGCACTTACTGTGGCAGTTCAGTGGTCATTGTGGGGCTGGGTGTGGTCATTAGGGGGTCATGGCTGAGGCCCATGGCCCTCCTCCCCATCCTGGCTTGGGAGCCCAGGGTACTTCTGGTCCTTCTAGGTTTTACAGGTGTTCTTTGATGGTGTTAGACATTTACTAGTTAATATCAGAATTTGTCTCTGATCTGTGGGTTATTTTGTTTTTTCTTCCAGTTCTGTGTTGGATCATTCACTGTTCTCACTACTTAAACTCTGCACTGGACCTAATTTGATGTCCTTTGCTTACTTCTAAAATGGGGGAATGTCCTGTGGGGACCAGCACTTGAGCCCCGTAGTTGAGGTAAATTGCTGCTTTGCTGCTGATTCCTGGGGAAGGCTTTTTGTGCAGCTCAGGTTTTAATTGTTGTTCTTGTATGTGCTTCCGGGCCTTGTGAGGTCTGGTATACCTGGGTTGTGTGGAAACTCTGGTCATTCTGCCATCTTGGCCAGAATCCTCTAACTGTCTTTACAAAGCAGGAGATAGTTATACTCATAGAAGGAACATGCCTACTGTTAACATACTCTTTATGTATTTGACCTAGGAAAAAATTACCTGCTGAGATCACTTGAGATAGGCACCCATTCTAATTCACTACCATTATAACTTAATATATCTCCCTTTAAATTGATTCCAACAAAAGTTATGTTTTCTTAATAAAGATACATAGTTCTTATTCATTTAACATAACACATATTTTACAATTATCAAAGCAAGTTCTGAATGTAACTATTGTCTAATTATAGATTTTGAAAAATAAAATCTTTATTAACAGATTAATATTTTCCTTTAATATAACTCTGAAAATATTTTTACGTCATGCTTTCCTATGTCTAAATTTACGGGATTTAAAACAAGTTATAGAAAATATAGGGCCACCCATAGCTAAAATTCTCCAATCACTAAAGGTTATTTCAAATGTTTGATATCTATAATAATTTTTACTATATCTAAATAATAAAAATAATAATACTAATAGCTAACGGTTTATCAAAGCTAACTATGTTCCAGATGAATTCTATCAAAAGTTATTAGCTCCAATCTCCACTGCTATATATGCCCACCTGGAGGCTCTTAAACTGTTCTCTTTCAAAGTACAAAATATTTTAATAATTATTTTATTAACTTTTGTCAAGAACAGAAATTGAAATATCTTGTTACCTCATTTACTCATGTGAATATCTTTTTACTATTGTAACAAGCCCCAGTGGTTTGTGAACCAATGGTTGGGAAAAGTTGCACCATACCAAACTTCTTGCAGTTTATATTTTATAAAATGTTAGAGCTTGAAAAGGACCTCAGATAAGATCTAGTTTGGTAGTTTTCAGACTCTAGTACCTGTATCTCTGGTGATTCATTGAGACTTTCCAAAGGTTATGCTCGCAAGGATAGCTTAAAAGGAATTAGTGTCGAGATCTTCAATTTCAAATGTTCTTTACTAAAACTTATCCCTATCACAATTGCTCTTAGCCATGTTACAAAAGAAAGATTCTTTTCTTCTCCTCAAATTTTATTATAGTGCACCTCCCTGGAGTGTAGAAAACTCCAGGGTGTCAACTAAAATAAAATGAGATATTGATACATATTTAGACAGGGAATTACTCTAATGTTTAGGTGACAAATACATGTGAAAGTTAAATGAAATTGAAGGAGTATGCATTGGAGTGGTTAGCAGAGTAATCATTAATGATAATTATTGGTGATAATTTATTATGTGACTTTTGACATATAACTCAAAAAGAGTTCAACAAATTAATTGGTATTGCTATAACAAAATTTCCTTCATTCCTATTTTTGTTATCTATGTGAATAAGATTCCTCAGCATCTCGATTTATAAAAAATTGTGATGGGATTTCTTTCTTTCTTTTCTTCTTTCTTTCTAAGCACCCAGTTATGAGTGAGAACATATGGTATTTCTCTTTTCTTGTCTGCTTTATTTCACTTAAAACAATTTTCTCCAGACTCATCCATGTTTCTGCAAACAGAAGAATTTCATTCTTTTTTATGGCTGAGTAGTATTCCACTATTTATATATACCACATTTTCCTTATCCAGTCATCTGTCAATGGACACTTAGGTTAGTTCCATTTTAGCTATTGTAAATAAAGCTGCAATGAACATGGGAGTGCAGATATCCCTTTGACATGATGATTTCCATTCCTTTGGACTTCCATACTGTTTTCCATAATGGTTATGCTAATTTACAATCCCATTAACAGTGCAGAAGAGTTCCCCTTTCCCAGCATCCTCACCAGCATTTATTATTATCAGTCTTTTAAAAATGGCCAGTCTAACTGGGGTGAGATAATATCTCAATGTGGTGTTGATTTGCATTTCCCTGATGACTAATGATTCTGAGCATTTTTCCATGTACCTGTTGGCCATTTGTATGTCTTCCTTTGAAAAATGTCTATTCATCTCCTTTGCCAATTTTTAATTGGATTATTTGGTTTTTTTACTGTATAGTTGTTTTAGTCTGTTTTGTGTTGCTATAGCAGAATTACCTGAGACTGGGTGATTTATAAAGAAGAGAGGTTTATTTGGCTTACGATTCTGGGACAGCTGCATCTGGCATGAACCTCAGGCTGCTTCTACTCATGGCGGAAAGTGGCAGGCAGCCGGCAGGTACAAGCAGATCACATGGTGAGAGGAAGAAAGACAGAGAGGAAACAAGAAAGAGAGAGAGAAGGTGCCAGGGTCTTTTAAGGCAATGAGCTCTCGCAGGAACTAATAGAGCGAGAACTCACTCATTAATCTCCCCTCCCCCAGGGAGAGCATTAATCCATTCATGAGGGATCCACCTCCATGACTCAATCAGTTTCCAACAT
This sequence comes from Galeopterus variegatus, assembly GCF_000696425.1. NCBI lineage: Eukaryota > Metazoa > Chordata > Mammalia > Dermoptera > Cynocephalidae > Galeopterus > Galeopterus variegatus. The sequence continues at coordinate 277,203 of NW_007727213.1, forward strand.
GGCCACATTGGGGATCAAATTTCCATGTGAGTTTTGGAGGGGACAACACATCCAAACTCCATCAATAGTTTTATGAGCTCTTTATATATTCTGGATATTAATCCCTTGTCAGATGTATAGTTTGCAACTATAATCTTCCATTCCTTAGGTTGTCTTTCTGCTCTGCTCATTGTTTCCTTTGCTGTGCAGAAGATTTTCAGTTTAATATAATCCCATTTGTTTATGTTTTTCTTTTGTGGCTGTGCTTTTGGGGTCTTATTCATAAAGTCTTTGCCCACTCCTAAGTCCTAGAGTATTTCCCCTATGTTTTCCATTAGCAAACTTATGGTTTGGAGTCCTATATTTAAGTCTTTAATCCATTGTGAGTTGATTTTGGAATATGGTTAGAGGTGTAGGTCTAGCTTCATTCTTCTGCATATGGGTGTCCAATTTTTCCAGCACCATTTATTAAAGAGGCAGTCTTTTCCCCAATGCATGTTCTTGTTGCCTTTGTCAAAGATCAGTTGGCTGCAAGCATGTGGGTTGATTCCTGGGTTTTCTATTCTGTTGCATTGATCCAGGTGTCTTTTTTATGCCAGTATTATGCTGTTTTGGTTACTACAGCTTTGTAGTATAATTTGAAGTCAGATAGTGTTATGCCTCCAGGTTTTTTTTTTTTTTTGGCTCAGGATTCTTTTGGCTATTTGGGGTTTTTTGTTGTTCCATAGGAATATTAGAATTGCTTTTTCTATTTCTGTAAGAATGTCATTGGTAATTTGATGAGGATTGCATTGAATCTGTAGATTGCTTTGGGGAGAATGGACATTATCACAATGTTAATTCTTTCCACCCTTGCACAAGGTATGTCTTTCCACCATTTTGTGTCCTCCTTAATTTCTTTTGGTAGTGTTTTGTAGTTCTCATTGTAGAAATCTTTCACCTCCTTGGCTAAACCAATTCCTAGGTAATTATGTTTTTGGAACTATTGTAAATGGGCTTACCTTCTTGATTTCTTTTTCTGCTAGTTCATTACTGGAGTTAAAATGATACTGATTTTTGGCTGTTGATTTTGTATCTTACAATATTACTGAAATTGTTAATCAGAGCTAAGAGTTTTTTGGTAGAGTGTTTAGGAATTTCTATATACAAAATCATGTTGTCTACAAACAGGGACAGCTTGACTTCATCCTTTCCAATCTGGATACCCTTTATTTCTTTTTTCTGACCTGATTGCTCTGGCTGGTACTTCCAACACTATGTTAAATAGAGTGGTGAGAGTGGGCATGCTTGTTTTGTTCCTATTCTTAAGGGAAAAGCTTTCAGATTTTCCACATTCAGGATGATTTTGGTAATTGGTTTATCAAAGAGGGCTTTTATTATGTTGAGATACTTTCCTTCTATACCTAATTTGCTGAGAGTCTTTACCATGAAGTGATGTTGAATTTTGTCGAATGCTTTTTCTGCAACTATTGCAATTATCATGTGGATTTTGTCCTTCATTTTGTTGATGTGGTGTATCACATTTGTTGACTTGCATATGTTGAACCATCCTTGCATCCCTGGGATGAATCCCACTTGATCATGGTGTATAATTTTTTTTGATGTGTTGCTATATTATAATTGCTAATATTTTGTTAAGGATTCTTGCATCTATGTTCACCAAGTATAATGGCCTGTAATTTTCTTTTTTTGTTGTACCTTTATCTGGTTTTGGTATTAAGCTAATGCTGGGCCTCATAGAATGAGTTTGGGAGAATGGCTTCTGTTTCAAATTTTTGGAATAGTATGAAAAGAAATGGTATTAATTCTTCTTTAAAGGTTTGATAGAATTCAGCTGCAAAGCTATCCATTCCTTGGCTTTTATATGTTGGAAGATTGCTGATTACTGCTTCAATCTCATTGCTTGTGATTGGTCTTTTCAGGTTCTTTATTTCTTCTTGTTTTCATCTTGGTACTTTGTCTGTGTCCAGAAATTTATCCATTTTCTTCAGGTTTTCATATTTGTTGGTGTACAGTTCATAATAACCTCTAATGATTCTCCATATTTCTGTGATATAGGTTGTAAAATCTCCCTTTTCATTTCTGACTTTTTTGTTTGTTATTTGGGTCTTCTCCCTTTCTCTCTCTCTCTCTCTCTCTTTCTCTCCCCCTCCCTCTCTCTCTCTCTCTCTCCCTCCCTCTCTCTCTCTCTCTCTTTTGGTTAACCTAGCTAATGGTTTGTCTATTTTAATTATCTTCTCAAAAAAACCCCAGCTTTTTGTTTCATTTCTTTTGTACTCTTTTTTGGGTCTCTATTTCACTTAGTTATGCTCTGATCTTATTTCCCTCCATCTACTACTTTTACAATTGGATTGTTGTTTTCCTGGTTCTTTGAGGCTTAGTGTTAGGTCATTTATTTGAAATCTTTCATTCTTTTGATATAAATGTTTATTGCAATGAACTTCCCTCTTAGTACCTCCTTTGCAGTATCCCACAGGTTTTGGTATGATGTATGTTTATTTTCTTTAGTTTCAAGAAATTTTTTGACTTTCTGTTTAATTTCCTCTTGGACCCATATGTCATTCAGGAGTTGTTGTTTAGTTTCCATTTGCTTGTATAGTTTCCAGAGTTTTGCTTGTTATTGATTTCTAGTTTTCATTCATTGTGGTATGATAAGATACTTGGACTGATTTCAGTTTTTAAAAATTTTCTGAGATTAGATTTGTGACCAAACATGGTGTCTATCCTGGAGAATGTTCCATGTGCTAATGAGAAGAATGTGTATTCCCTAGCTGTTGGATGAAATGTTCTGTAGATGTCTTCCAGTCCAATTAGTGTAAGGTATAGTTTAAATCCTGTGTTTCTTTGTTGATCTGTTGCCTGGAAGATCTGTCCAATGGTGACAGAGGGGTGTTCAGGTCACCCACTATTTTCATATTAGTTCTATCTCTTTTTTAGTTCTAAGAGTGTTTGCTTTACATATCTAGGTGCTCTGCTGTTGGGTGCATACATATTTATGATTGTTATGTAGTCTAACTGGATAGATCCCTTTATCATTATATAATGGCCTTCTTTGTCTCTTTTCATGGCTTTTGGTTTGAAGTCTGTTTTATCCAATATAAGAATAGCTACTCCTGCTCATTTTTGGTTTCCATTTGCATGGATATCTTTTTCATCCCTTCACTTTTAGTCTGTTTCTGTCTTTATAGGTGAGGTGGGTCTCTTGAAGTCAGCACATAGTTGGGTCTAGTTTTTAATCCAATCAGTCAGTCTGTGTCTTTTGAATGGGGAGTTTAATCCATTTACATTTAGCTATTGAGAAGTATTGCTTTACTCCCATCATTATATTGCTTTTTGTTTAGATGTTTTAAGTATGATTTGTTCCTCTTCTCCTTTTACTTTTTATCTTCAATGTCAGTCAGATTTTTGAGGTGATAAGATTTAGCTTTTTTATCTTTCTCATTTACATTTTGATTTTAATGGTGGGTTTTGCTCTTTCTTGTGAATCCTTGGTAGTGATTATCATTTTTCAGATTCTGGATTCAGGACTATTTTGAGTATTTCTTGCAGAGCTGGTCATGATGTGGTGAACTCCCATAATTTTTGTTTGTCTGGTGGATACACTATTTCTCCCTCATTTTTGAAGGGTAACCTTGCTTGGTATATAATTCTTAGCTGGCATTTTTTTCTTTTAGTATTTTGAATATGTCACCCCATTTTCTTCTGGCCTGTGAAGTTTCATTTGAGAAGTCTGCTGTTAGTCTGATGGGGGCTCCCTTATACTTGACTTGAAGCTTTTCTCTTGCTGCTATTAGAACTCTCTCTTTGTCTCCAAGTTTTGCCAATTTGACTATAATATGTCTTGTAGAGAGGCTCTTTTTGGATTGAATCTGTTTGGGGATCTTTGGGCTTCCTGGATCTGAAGGTCTGCGTCTGTTCCCATACCTGGGTAGTTTTCTGTTATTTTTTCCTTGAATAGGTTTTCAATGTCTTTTCCTTTATCCTCCCCTTCTGGAATACCCATGATTTAGATATTCATGCACTTGAGGTTTCCTGCTAGCTCTCTTAGATTTTCTTCATTTTTAAAAAATTCTTTTTTCCTTTTTTTTTTTTTTTGTCTGCCTGGGTTATTTCAAAAAGACCATCCTTGAGGTCTAAAATTTTTTCTTCTGCTTGCTCTAGCATGCTGCTCAAGCTTTCTGTTTTATTTTTTATTTCATTGAGTGAATCCTTCAATTCTAGGAGTTCTGCTACAGTATTTTCTAAGGTATTAATCTCTTTGTAAATTTCCTTCTTCATATCCTAGATGTTTTCTTATTTCATTGTGTTCAGATTTAGCCCAAGACAGAGATTTCTTGATCCCGTTTATGTTGGGCTGGAGTTGCTTATCCATGCTCTCAAAGTATCCACGTACACTTCCATCAAAACCCAAGTTTTAGTTGTTGATTTTTTTTATTATTTTTATTTTTTTAATTTTAATTTTTTAATTTTTCTTTATGTTGGGCTGGAGTTGCTTATCCATGCTCTCAAAGTATCCACGTACACTTCCATCAAAACCTAAGTTTTAGTTGTTGATTTTTTTTATTATTTTTATTTTTTTAATTTTAATTTTTTAATTTTTATTTTAACTTACACATTATGTTGATATATAAATTTATGCTATCTATCTCAGAGACTAGTATCTACTGGATGTTCAGTAAATACTTGCTTAGAAAATAATTGAACATATTATAATAATTTTGTCAGGGAGCCAGAAGCTATTTTAAAAGGTTGTTCCTTTCATTTTAATATAAAAATAAAATGTATAGTATATATCAGTCATAAATACAGTATAACTCACTTTTATATCTCTGACCTTTTAATACATGGATAGATATGTGTGCAAAAATACAAATGTTTGTAAAATGTGATCATATTATATTACTATGTGTGTAACCTACTTTTATTACTTATAAAATAACATAGAATTTCCAAGTCAGCACATAGAGTGACATTATCATTTTTAATAGCTACATAGTCTTGAATTAATATCCTAAATTTTATTGAAAACAAATCTCCTTTTGTTAGATACATGTTTGCTTCAAAATTTTTACTATTCTAAATAATTGCATATTTATATTTGCATACTTGTCCATTTATTTCCTTAGGACCTATGCCTATGAGTGAATTCTTAAATATCTTTGACTTACGGATTTAACGGTAAACACATGGGGGAAAATCTATGCTGTGTACATTTTGTACTCAATCTTTCTTATGAATATAAAAGGCTGAGGTTTTTAACAAGAAACTGGATGTAATGTTTCTGAGTTTGATGTTCCTGGTTTTTACAAACAGCTGCTTTTTAAAAAGAGAAGAACATTGCACTCCTAAAAAAAAATCCATTTATGAAAATACTCATCTTTATGCTGACAAAATATAAAGCAATTTTGCAAGGATGAACATAAAACTCACTTTTGGAACTCAATAGTAAGAATAAGTTTTGTTAATATCTAACTTATGACTCCTTTTTTTTTTCTATAGAGAATAATAGAAAGATTCTTATTACTATAGATTAATGAAACATTCTTTCACCTGGAACACAGATGATAAAGTAAAGACACAAATATCTCTAAATCCCATCAAATTATTTTTGCCCATTTATACTGGCACTTTTACTAAGGATTTAAGTTTTGCTTGGAGTTACATTTTTCCCCCTTTACAACATTTTCATCCTAAATGAAAGCTTTTGGTCTCTGGGATTGTGTTCTTCATGGTGGAAATTTATTATGCAATTTACTTTCCTTTGCCTTAAGGATTTCTGCGATTTTCTTACAGATAGTTTTCTAACTGTGGCATAGGATGTGTTAAAATGAAAATGGACATGGAGTCAAAATGGCACTGTTTTAATCCTTGTGCTTGCACATAATATACAATGTTGGTTGGGCAAGCCATTTAACTTATTTATGCCTCAGTATCCTTCTCTGGATGATGCAGAAATTATCAATAATCACACAAGGTAGCTGGGAAGATTAAATGAGGCAGCATGCCTGAAAATGTGTAGCACATTACCTGAGTAAAGAATGGGTCCTCTACAATTGTTAGTAGACAGGGGTGGCTTGACTTCTACAAAAGCCTTAGTTTCCTTCCCTTCATTATTTTATATTTCAGAATTTTGTATTTACTCTTCCTCTTTGCTCCTGGGACTGTATTTTCCTTTCTCAAGTTTAATCTCTGATTTTTGAAGTGTCTTTTTATTTTTAAAGAAAAATATCTAATTCATTTCCATTTTGATACCCATTTCCAGACTTTATTTTACGATTTTGAGGAAGTAAAATGACTTCTGCAATGTCCATTTTCTCACCTGGATATTCTTTTCACATTGGTCTCACAAATTCACACTGGCAATCCTGCTTTCTTGTACTAGCATAGCACCAGCATATTTTGATAAATTAAGGAGTATGTCAATTTGTCCTACATTTTTGCCTGATCACTATAACTGGGTTCTACTACTGACTGCCTCATATCCTGTTTCTGTTTTTAGCACTCAAAGGACACTGTCTATCCTATGTCCTAAGCTGTCTCTATTATTTGATCAGCCAGCTCTTTTCACCCACTTTGGTCATTCTAATTCCTTCATTATTTACTGGACCAACTTGTAAAATGGCCTACTTTCATATTCTACTTTTCTGTCTTTTAACTTTAAATCATGTGTTCCTGGATTTAATGTGAATTGAATATTGAACTTCTTATTGTGTGCAGCTTGGACCATGAAATAATCCAGTTTCTAAAGCCCAATAATCTAGCTCAAAAGACTGTTTTGGAAATGCTGTGAAACTCCACCATTTGAAAGTGTCTGTGGGAGCAACTTGTAATAAAATATATTCTCAGCTTAAATATTTTCTGTTTTTTGAAATCATATCACTTGTTTACTCCTATAATCATTTAAAATAAAGTTATCTGACATTATTGAACTGGAATTCATTTTGAACACTCAAGTAGAGCACCAAAAACAGAGTTAATAGTTTCTTTTTTTATGCACTCATATTACTCTATATGCAAATCTTATGACATTGTTTGTAATCATCTAAGCTCCAAATAAGATAGTAAATTCTTTGAGAGCAGAGATCATACATATTTTTTTCTTGCACTTATCACAGTTTCTAGCATGCATTAATTTAGCTTCATTAACTAAGTTAATGAATGAATGGACTAACAGAACTATTAAATGAAAATTTTCTCCATGGTACAATTAGATATTATTTTAGAGCGAGAATCAAATGAAGGGATGTGTATAAAATACCTTTTAAACAAAATATTTTGAAACTAAAATGTATTATTTTATTCATTTATTCAGTAAACAAATTTTCTTTCAGTGCTTATTAATATTTGCCATGCTCAAAAAGATTACTGACATACAGAATGGTTATTAGTTTTAACCTGTCAATTGTTTTGTAAAATTAAATTTTGTTTTTGGTAATTTCATTCTAGGGTTTACACTCTAGATGTCTATTGATATTTTATATCCCTTGCATTTCTGCTTAGAAACCTTCATGACAAATCCTACCTACTCCTGTATTTCATTCCTAAATTCCTGACTTTTTTAGAACTATGTTTTTTGTTGCCTTCCTTGAGATTTTTGCATGCATTTAGTGACTTATTTGATAATGAAATCTGTTAGGTTATAAAGATATTAATGAGCTCATGTTATTACTCTGTGGCATGATACTGTATTTACATTTTTATTTGAGAAAGAGCTCATTAGGTTTTCTTTCCCATAATATTTCATAATTCAAATATATATTGCTCTACACAAAGTTGCTTTCTTAATATATATATATACATTTTACTTTTATGTATGAAAATGTATCATTTGATACATATCTTAAAAATATTTTAATACTGATGGTTAAGTTGTAAATGTCTTCTCATGCAAAGGTGAGGTTTTCAATAACTTAAAGTAATTACAGTCAGAACTATTGAAAATTTATATTTATATAGAAATAAAGTTATTTGTAGAAATGCTTTGGTAAAAAGTGACTAGAAGGTAAAAGTCATGTTTGATTTGTCAACTTCTGAAAAGGGATAAAATAAGAAAAAAAGAAAATAAAAAATCTGCTGAAATGTTTTTCTAAATTAAAAATAAAGGTAAACAGACAACATTTCTAAAATATAATGTTTCTTACATACTAAAAAGTAAGGTTTGGAGTGTTGTGGAGTTAACTACAATCCTCAGCTATGACTGTAGATTTAAAAGGTGTTTTTTTAGGTGCACGTAACCTGAATGATCTTTCACGTACTGAAGCAGAATATCAGGACTCGTGCTGTCCTTTCTCCTCTTTATCAGTTCAACTTAGCAGGTCCGGAATTCATACTCATGTTCCATTTATTTCTCAGAAAAGAGTGCTGCGTAAAACAATGAATCCTGTGTTGTTTCTAGTTGGTCCCATCGGAGCCAATATACACATATGCTGTTTCTAAAGAGGACTGAAAACAACACTCCTATGTAGGGACTTTCATCTGCTCCAAGTTGCTGCTGTTCTCTCTTCACCTGTCTGATGGTAGGTTAAGTTAAAATTATCTTCCTTGTCTTTAATTTCCAAGTCAACACAAGTCTAACTTTTCTGATGTTTCTTTATAATGCATATTATTTCTTTTCCTGAAAACACTGACACCTGACTGTCTGTTTAGCCACACTTTTGCTGGAAATTGCAGTGGCCAGTTAATAGTACAAGAAGAACTGGTAGTCCGTAGCATTTCTGTTGGCATGTTTCACAAGTACTAGAAATACTTTACACACTGACCTGATTTGAAAAATTGTCATGAAGAGGGTGGGGAGTAGCCCTTTCTTGGCAGAATTGCAATATACTCGCTGCTGCTTCTCATCTGGTTTACCTCCCATGGCGGTGATAACTGCTGGAGAAAATGACACAAAACCATTTTCAATTTGTACTATATCACTTATTCATAGTCCACAGAAAGAAAAGTAAAAAGTACTTCACTGAAACTTTTCTCACCAAATTCATTATTGAATCCCAAATCCAAAAGACTCTTCAGTCCTCATCTTATTTGATATGTCAACATCATTTGACATATGGACTATTTTCTCTTTTTTTGGCTCTAATATTTCTTTTCTTGGCTATGAAGCCTCACCCTCTGGGATTTTTATTGTATATATCTGATCATTCCTTCTCTGTTGTTCTTGAAAACTTTTCTCCTCCATTCAACCATTCTGTGCAGGAACTTCTCTGATGTCCATCATTACTCATGCTCTCCTGGTATGTGATCTCTTTGACTTCCACATCTTATATCACCGTCTACATTGAAGGCCCCCGTGCTGTGATTTTCCTTTAATTTGGTTTTGAGGTCTCTCTCAGGAAAGTGGCTATACACTCTAGCCCTGCCCCGACTTGGCTCCAGGGGAGGTGGTGGTGGGTGTTTACAGCGTACCTTTCAATGGGACAGATATTTATCCTGGCAGATGGCCTAATGCCTAAGCATCTGATCCATTCCTGGGTGTTTTTCTCAAGGAAACTTGTTTATACTGGCAGACACCCTTGTGGCTCTTGTCTGACCCATTTATTTCTACCAAGACAGCCACTCTCTAGGGCCTTGACTGGGAGGAGAATTAAGTTCAGGTGAGTCGGTCAGACACAGAGGAGGTGGCACAAGAAATACATGAAATAACAAAATACTGACAGATCCCACAGAGAGGAGAGCAGCGTGCCTCCCCAGGCCCAATGGGAAGTGGGGGGCATCTGAGACATGCACGTTCAATTAGTGGGTGGGAGGAAGAAGGAGAGAGAAGGACCTGTGTGCCAAAGCCTTTAGTGGGGTAAGGGCATTACCCAAGCAGACTTGTTATGGGGAGTCCTAACTGGGGGGGTTAGAGAAAGGAGACACAAGCTTGGTGGCCAAGTTATGACTGAGAGGTGGTCACCGTGATATATTAGGAGAATTAGTGGGGTGAGCCAAGGAGATTGCATCAAGAGGGAGGTGGCCATCAGTAGGTGGTTGTATAAGGCAGACATGTGGATCAACCACCATAAGAAGCCAGGAGGAGGTACAGAACTAGAAACTCTGTCATGGGTGACGAAGCCCTGCTTCTGGTATGAGAAAGTCACCTTATACTCAAAATGGATGCCAAGGCCACACAAAATTTATGGAGGGAGGTGGCCATCAGTAGGTGGTTGTATAAGGCAGACATGTGGATCAACCACCATAAGAAGCCAGGAGGAGATACAGAACTAGAAACCCTGTCATGGGTGACGAAGCCCCGCTTCTGGTATGAGAAAGTCACCTTATACTCAAAATGGATGCCAAGGCCACACAAAATTTATAAGAATTTACAACACTCCAAAACTTATATTTTCAGTCCATATTTCTCCTCTAAGATTCTTAACTATGTATATAATTATTTGCTCCTTATCTCCTCTTAGATGTCTCAAAGAGACTTCAGTGGTCACATGCCCAATTTTAAGTCACTGCTTTTCATCCAAAACTGCCCCTACTCCAGTTGTTTCTTACCATTGTTAGTGAGAACCTGCTCAGTTTTTCATTCCAAAATCTTGAATTCTCTCACCCCTCATCATCAATCACCAAAGTTTGACTTTGAGACGATGAGGGCATATTTTACACTTTTATTCTTCTCCTTCTATTCTTGGATTTCAAATAAACATAACTGAATCGATGAAAATCCTTGGACCATGGCATATGCCATTATTGGTACATGTGTATACTTTATTTGGTTACTCAGTCATTTACTTCTAATAATAATTATACACTGGCGACCTCACCACTATGTCGCACCATCACTACCACGAGTCATTTCTCATTAAACACTGAACAAGCCTTTTATCTGGCATTATTATATCTACTTTTGCCCGTTTGCAAGTTCTTTTCCATATAGTAGCCAGAGTCACTGTCAAAAACATTATTCGATCATATCACTACTCTGCTTGCCATCCTTCAGGATCTTCCACAGGTTGGAAATATTACGTTCATAAATATTTTTTTCTTATGTTCATAAATATTTGTTGGAAGGCAGAACTCCCAGTCTTGAAGCACCCATTGATCTGAAGAAGTAATCAAGATAACAAGCAAAGCATAAGTAGATCACACAGAACAAATTACTGGAATTGTTACTCGACAAAGACTTTGTCATAAGACATGAACAAAGCAGAAGTCTAATTACTGGAATTGGGTTAAAAAAAAAAAAACCATAGTATGATGAAATTAATTAGTCAACAAGCAGCCTGAAACGAACTGTTCATATGCAATAAGCATATGCCATATTATGCCAACATCAACACTTTTTATGTTCGATGCAGATGACTGAGTTTGCAAATGTATAGCTTAAATTTATACTCAATATGCTAGAATATTAAGGGAAAACAAAATGCTAGAATATTAAGGGAAAATAAACTGAGATAACGAACAATATTGAGTTAATCAAGGCCAAAAGCATAGAGGAGATTTTAAGATTTTAAGAAGAAATGGCTATTCTAAGATTTTAAGAAGAAATGGCTGAAAAATAATGGTTGGAGAACCTGAAACCAAAGGAGTTGGTTAATTATCACAATGGATAATTTGGTCTAGATGGCCATTCTCCATGAACTGCAACAGAAGACCAGACAATTAATATGACTGCTTATTCAGTGATTGGTAGATCCTAAAAAGCAGAGAAAGTTGAACTTGAGTTACTCAGCATTCCAAAGAGCCTATATTTTGGACAAATTAGAATGAATGAAGATATTTTCTATGATTGAGTCATGGAAAATTGAGTAAAGACATCGGTTTGTTCCATGATTTCTATGATAATACCATACACCTGCAATTTCAACACAGCAATAAAGAAGCTTATTTCACTATAAAAATCTAGGTGACTCTCACAAAGCTAATGACTTTATTCAGAGAAAGAATACAATGGGAATAGGGAGACAATGAGTTTACTAAGTAGCCCCAAATCTGTTCCAAAAATCAAAACAAGTTTCAAAATTGGTATCACCCTCCTTCCCTTTCCTCCCTTATCTCATTTCCCACACACATGTCAATAGAAAAATGTCACAGATTTCCCCCCAAATTATCTTCTGACTTCCAGCTATTTTCACATCTTCAGTTTCTCCCAAATCTGGTCCTCATTGGAGGGTTTTCCCTGCATCAGGTGTTGCTGTAAACCTGGAAGACTCGGCCGGCGCTAGACCTCTCTCTCCTTCATCCTCCACCAATAATTGCTAAGATTTTTAAAAACAGCTTTATTGAGGTATAATTGATATACAATATGCTGCACATATTTAAAGTTTTTATTTAGTTTGATATGTGTGTATTTACCTGTGACTTTCTTTGTTTTAGCTCCCACCTGTGACTGAGGACATGCAGTATTTCTCTTTCTGTGCCTGGCTTATTTCACTCAACATAATTTTCTCTGAGTTCATTCATGTTGCTGCAAATGGCAGAATTTCATTCTATTTTTTATGGCAGAGTAGTATTCCATTGTGTATATGTACCACATTTTCCTTATCCAGTCATTTGTCAATGGATATTTAGGTTGGTTCCAACTCTCAGCTGTTGTAAACAGAGCTGTGATAAACATGGGAGTGCAGGTATTCCTTCGACATGATGATTTCCATTCCTTTGGGTATACACCCAGCAATGAGATTGCTGGGTTATATGGCAGTTCTATCTGTAATTGTCTGAGGAAACTCCATACTGTTTTCCATAAGAGCTGCACTAATTTACAGTCCCACCAACAGTGTAGGAGGGTTCCCCTTCCTCCACACCCTCACCAGCATTTGTTATTCACTGTCCTTTTGATAATAGCCAGTCCTACTGGGGTGAGAAATCTCAATGTGGTTTTGATTTGCATTTCCCTGATGCTGAGTGATGTTGAGTATTTTTTCATGTCTGTTGGCCATTTGCATATCTTCTATGAGAAATGTCTATTCAGCTTCTTTGCCCATTTTTTAATTGGGTTACTTGTTTTCTTACTATTGAGTTACTTGAGTTCTTTGTATATTCTGGATATTAATTCCTTGTCAGATGCATAGTTTGCAAATATTTTCTTCCATTCTGTAGGTTCTCTTTTCATTCTGTTAATTGTTGCTTTTGCTGTGCAGAAGCCTTTTAGTTTGATATAATCCCATTTGTTTATTTTTCTTTTGTTGCCTGTGTTTTTGGGGTCATATTCATAAAGTCTTTGCCTAGTCCTATATCCTGAAGTGTTTCCCCTATGTTTTCTTTTAGGAGTTTTATAATTTCAGGTGTTATATTTAAGTCTTTGATCCATTTTTAGTTAATTTTGGTATGTGCTGGGAGGTACGGGTCTAGCTTTTTTTCTACATATGGGTGTCCAATTTTCCCAGCACCACTTATTGAAGAAGCAGTCTTTTCCCCAATGTATGTTCTTGTTGCCTTTGTCAAAGATTAGTTGGCTGTAAGTATGTGGGTTGAATTCTAGGTTCTCTATTCTGTCCATTGGTTTAGTGTGTTTTTATGCCAGTAACAAGCAGTTCGTTCATTTTTGATGCTGAGTTGTATCCCAGAGCTTGTTTATCCATTCACCAGTTGAAGGACATTTGGGCTGTTTCCAGCTTTTGTCTATTACTAATAAAACTGGCATGAATACTTATGTACAAGTTGTTGAATGGAAATATCTTACAATTTCTAAGTAAATGCTTAAGAACTTAATGTTTTAAAAAACCTGCCAAACTATTTTAGAAAAAGTTTGCATTATTTTACATTCCCATTAAGACTGTATGAGAGTTCCATTTCTCCAGCATTCTCACTCACGTTTGGTGTAGTCAGCCTTTTTAATTATAGACATTGTAATAGGTATGTAGTTGTGCCTCATTGTGGATTTCATTTGCCTTTCCCTGTGCTAATCATGTTGAGCATCTTTTCATGTGATTATTTGCCATCCTTTATATTCTTTGATAAAGTGTCTATAATAATTTCTGGCCAGTTTAAAAAATATGGTTGATTGTTTTGTTATTATTAGGTTTTGACAATTCCTTATAAACTTTTAATACAAGTTCTTAATCAGATATATAATTTGAGAATTTTTTTTCCAGTCTGTGTCTTGTCTTTTCATTCTTTTGTGAAGAGCAGAACTTTTCAATTTTGATAAATTACATTTTATCAAATTATTCTTTTATGACTCATACTTTTGGTGATAAATCTAGGAAATCTTTGCCTAATCTAAGATCATGAAGAGTTTCTCCTTTGTTTTACTTTAGAAGTTTTGTAGTTTAAGTTTTAAATTTAAGTGTATGATACATTTTGAGTTAATTTTGTATATAGTGTGAGAATTGACATTCATCTTGCAGCATGTGGATATCCAGTTGTCCCAGCATCATTTGTTGACAAATACTGCCCTATGTAAAAAATTAATAGTCCTTATATGTGCCAGTCTATTTCTGGACTTTGTATACCATTCAACTAATTTATTGAATTAATTTTATTCTATTTTACTCTAATATGACACAGCTTTCATTGTGGTAGCTTTATAATAAATTTTAAAATAGAATAAGTTTATCTCCAACTTGTTCATCTTTTACACATTTGTTTAGGCTATTTTAAGTCCTTTGCATTTCCAAATAAATTTTAAAGTTAACTCACCAATTTCTACCAAAAAAAAAAAAAATGCCTGTTAGGATATTGATTTGTATTGCATTGAATTTATAGATCAATTTGGGAAGCATTAACTTCTTAATAATAATGTCTTCTAACCCAACAACAAGAATATATCTCCTTGTATCAAGGTATGCTTTAGTTCTGTCAACAATAATGTGTAGTTTAGAATATATAGGACTCATATTTCTAGTCAAATTTGTCTCTGAAGATTTAGTATACAAATTAAATTTTTTAGAACTTCAATTCCTGCTTTTTTTATTGTTTGATATTTGTATATCTATCTTGTATCCTGCAAACTTGCTAAACTCAGTTTTTAGTACTAGTAGATTTTTTGGTAGATTCTGTCAGATTTTCTGCACTGATGATCATGTCATCTGCAAATAAAGACAGTTTTAATTTTCCCTTTTCAAGATGGATGCCTTTTCTTTCTTTTTCTAGACTGATTTCACTGGATAGCATTTCCAGTAAACTGTTGAATAAAAACGGTGAGATTAGACATTCCTGTCTTACTCTTGATCTCAGGGGTCATGCATCAATCATTTAACATTAATTACATGTTAGCTGTAGGTTTTTCATAGGTGCCCTTTTTATTATCCCGTTTTCAAAATTTTTTTTCAGTAAGGAATGGATGTCAGATTTTGACAAAAGCTTTTTTTGCATGTATCAAGATAATCAAATTATTTTTCTGTTAGTTTCTTAATATAATGTTTGTTAGTTGATTTTTGAATGCTAAACTAATCTAGAATTCCTGGGATAAATTCTGCTTGGTCATATTATCCCTTTTATATATTGTTAAATATCATTTGCTAAGATTTTGTTTAGAATTTTTACATATATATTCACAAGGAATATTCATATGTAATTTTTTTCCTTGGATTGTCTTTTGCTGGTTTTTATGTCAAGGTAATGTTGGCCTTGTAGAAAATTTGGAAAGTAGTCACTATTCTTTATTTTCTTGAAATGTTTGTTTAAAATGGTTTTGTTTTATTTTCTTAAATATTAGTTAGAATTTACCAGTGAAGCTTGAAGTTTTCTTTATGTGAAGATTTTTATAAGTTTAATTTTTTAAATATATGTAGGGCTACTCAGTTTGTCTATTTCTTCTTCAGTGGGCTTTTGCGCTCTGTGTCTTAAAAAATTTGTCTATCTTATGTATTGTCTATTTATCGGCAAAAAGTTGTTCATACTATTTCCTTACTATCCTTTTAAATCTGTATAATGTACAGTAACTTCCATAATATTGGTAATTTATGACTTTCTTTTTCTTTATCAGTCTGGACTAAAATGTATCTATTTTATTTGTACTCTCAAAGTACCAGGTTTTGGGGGTTTTTTTATTTTATACTTTTTTCTGTTCTTTGTTTCATTGATTTCTGCTTTATCTTTATTATTTCTTGCCTTCCACTCACTTTGGGTTGAATTTGCTCTTTTTTCCTAGTTTCTTATGGTGGCAGTTGTCATTTATTTGATACCTTTCTTCTTTTGTAATACAGGTGTTTAGTGCTGTAAACACACTCTTAAGTATTGTTGGTGACATTCCACAGACTTGATGCACTATATTTTCATTTTCATTCACTCCAAAATATTTTCTAATTTCCTTTTTCATTTCTTTTTTGACTATTGGGTTATTAAAAGTGAGATGCTTAGTTTCCAAATATTTGATGTTTTCCAGAGATATTTTTGTTATTGATTTCTAATTTAATTTCATTCTGGTTAGTGAAGATACTTTGCATGATTTGAATTTTTAAAAATCAAGAGACTGGTTATATGTCCAGAAATATGATCTATCTTAGGAAATATTTTGAGTGCACTTGAAAATAATGTATGTCTGTTGTTCTTGGATAAAATATTCTATAGACGTTAATCAGGTTATGTTAATTGATAGTTCAATTCTACTATATTCTTCCAGAGTTCCTGACTACTTATTTTATCAATTATTGAGAAAGGGATATTGAAAACATCTTACTATAATTGTGAATTTGTCTATTTCTCCTTGCATTTTTAAGTTTTTGCTTCATGGATTTTGAAGGGTGCCTAAAATTTTTGAATTAATATGCATCTAATTAATGGAGCCATTTACTATTATGGAATGATTGTCTTTATCCCTGAAAATCTTTTTTGGCTCTGAAATCCACTATCACTGATATTATTATAGTTGCTTTGACTTTCTTTTAATTGGTGTTAGCATAGTACTTCTTTTTACATCCTTTTTCTTTTAGCTTATTTTTTGTATTTACATTATTTGGTTATTATATAGTTGGGTTTTGCTTTTTAATCCAGTCTTCCAATTTTTCCCTTTAATTGGGTATGCTTAGACCATTTACATTTAGTGTGATTATTGGCATAGTTGAGTCCAAATCTATCATCTTGCTCTTTGTTTTCTATTTGTCCCATATATGCTTTGTTCCTTTTTGCTTTCTAATGGCTTCTTTTAGATTAATTGGATTTTTTTATGATTTCACTTTAACTACTTCGTTGGTTTATTAGCAATGACTGTCTTTGTCTTTTGTTGGCTGATTCAGATTTGTAGTAAAAAAATTTAGCTCATCCCAGTCTACTTTCAAAAGATATTTTATCACTTTACATATAGCACATGAACCTTATAAAAATATTCTTCCATTTCCCCCAACCCTTTATGTTATTATTGTCATATATTTTCTTTTTACATATGTTATAAAACCCACACTACATAGCTATTATTCTTGTTTAAACAATCAAATGTCTTTTGAAAATATTTAAATGATAAATATCATATATTTACCTGCATAGTAACCGTTTAAGATATCACATTTTACTCATCATATTGAACCATATTTCCATGTGGTATTTATTCTGCCTGAAAGCCTTCTTTAACATTCAACAACTGAAAAAAAGAGCCACTCACAGGCCAGTTAGTCATTGCAAGGGACCGGTGCAGGGTTCATTCCATGGGAAGTGTTTGGAGTGTGGGCAGTGAGGGAGATGGGCCCACCAGGGTAACAGTGGGGCATAGCATGGGCAGCTGATCTGTCCCCCAATAATCACAGGATCACTCAGTGGAGACTGGTCAGGAATAACAAAACTGCAGAGGGGGCAGTTTGCTGAAAAGACTCAGACCCAGACTAGAGTTTCCACACAACCCAGGTATACCAGACCTCAAAAGGCCCAGAAGTGCTTACTAGGTCAACAATTAAAGCCTGAGCTGCACAAAAAGCCTTCCCCAGAGAATCAGCAGCAATGTAGCAATTTAGCTCAACCACAAGGCTCAAGTGCTGGTCCCCACAGGAAGTTTCCCCAATTTAGAAGTAAGCAAAGGACAACAAAGTAGTTCCAGTGCAGAGTTTAGTGGTGGGGTAGCTAAAAATCTGACACAGACTGAAAGAAAAAACAAAACACCCACAAATCAGAGGCAAAATTTTGATATTAAGCAGTAAAGGTATAACACCACCAAAGAAAACCTGTAAAACCTAGAAGGACTGGAAGCCCCTGGGTTCCCAGGTTGGGGTGGGGAGAGGGCTGAGGACCTCAGCCACACACCCCTGACATTCGCATCCAGCCCAGTGACAACCCCTAGGCTGCCCCTGGAAGCACCCCAGGTTACCGAGACAGGGTGGAGGGGCAGAGGGCCTCAGCCATGCTCCCCCTACATCCACATCCAGCCCAGCCATGACCTCCAGGCCACCACTGGAAGTGCCATGGGCTCAAGAACCAGTGCAGGGGCTGCTGAGAGCCTCAGCAATGCCCCCACTGACATCCATGTCTGGCCCAGCCATGACCACCAGGCCACCACTGTGGGCTCCTGAGCCTGACCAGTGTCGGGGCTGAGGGCTTCAGCCATACCCCTCGACATCAGCATCCAACCCAGTGACAGCCACCAGCTTCAGAGCTGGGGCAGGGGGAGCCAAGGGCATTAGCCACGTCCTCCTGATTCCTCATCCAGCCCAGCCATGACCAAGCTACTGCCAAAAGCCGCCTGGGCTGCTCTGCTGCAATGAGGGTGATGCCACAGGCCCCGACTAGCCCCTTCCTTGTCTCCTCCCATTCCTGGCCCCCTTCTCTCCTTCTCCACCCTGACTGCTCCACAACAACATCTTAGAATATAATAAGTAATAATAATAAATTAATTAATTTTAAAAAACATTTCTTATAGTCTAGGTTTACTGCTGATGAATTATTCCAGCTTTTCAAAGTGAAAAGTTCTTTTATTCCTCTTAGTTTTTGAAAGATATATTTGCTGGCAAAGAAATATAGGGTTTTTTCTTTTAATATTGCACCACTGTGTTTTTCTTAGCACTGTTTTTGACAAGAAATTTGTTGTTATTCTTGTTTTTGTGCCTTTGTTCATAATGCATCTTTATTCCCCAGCTGCTTTTTAAATATATCTTTATCACTGGATTTGGGCAATTCATTGTGATGTGCTATGCTGTTGTTTTATTCATATTTCTCATGCTTTGAGTATGTTGACATTTTTGGATCTGTACATCTATCATTTTTATCAAGTTTGGAAGTTTTCGAGCCTTATTTTTTTCAAATGTCCCCACCTTATCAGAGACACTAATAGGCTGCTTAAAGTTGTCCCACAACTCACTGATGCTCTTCTCATTTTAAAAAATTTTTTCGCTCTGTCTGGGTTTTATTTTAGAAAGTTTCTATTCCTGTATCTTTGAGTTTACTAATATTTTCTTGTTCAATTTCTAACCTACCATTAATCCCACCCAGTGTATTTTTTTATTTCACATGGTATAGTTTTCATCTCTAGAAATCCAATTTGGGTCTTTGAAATATATCTTCTTTTCTATATAACTTTCTGAACATTTAGAAAATATTTATCATAACTGTTTCAATGTCCTTGCCTGAAAATTCTAATAGCTGTGTCAGTTCTAATTTGGTCTCAGTTGATAGTTTTTTCTCCTCATTATGTGTTGTATGTTTCTATTTGGGGGTATCTTACTCTCTTCAGGCTGCGATTAAAAAATTCCATTGGTTGAGTACATTACAAACAACAGAAATTTATTTCTAACAGTTCTGGGGTCTTGGAAGTTCGAAGTAGAGGTTTCAGCAGATTCGGTGTTTGCTGAGGGTTTACTTCCTGGCTCACACGCTGCCATCTTCTCAATGTAACCTCACATGGTGGAAGATGTGAGTATCTCTCTGGGTTCTCTTTTATAAGGGCACTAATCCTATTCATGAGAGTTCTGCCCCTATTACTTACTCACCCCCAAAGGCCCCACCTCCTAAAATGAACAACTTGGGCTTAGGATTTCAACCTATGAATTTGGCACTAATCCTATTCATGAGAGTTCTGCCCCCATTACTTACTCGCCCCCAAAGGCCCCACCTCCTAAAATGAACAACTTGGGCTTAGGATTTCAACCTATGAATTTTGGGGTGACACAAAAATTTAGACCATAGCATTTCAACCTGGCCCCCCACAGTTCAGGTTCTTCTCACATGTGAAATACATTTATTTCATCCCAATAGCCTCAATGGTCTTAAAGTGTTCCAGCATCAACTCAAAAGTCTAAAGTTCAAAGTCTCATTGAAATATCACCTAAATCAACTTTTTTTATCTTCCATACAGGAGTGAGACCAAGTGGTATTCCTCTTTCTGTGACTGGCTTATTTCACTTAGCATAATTTTCTTCATGCTCATCTATGTTGCTACAAATGGTAGAATTTCATTTTTTTTTTTTTATGGCTGAGTAGGATTCCATTGTGTGTGTGTGTGTGTGTGTGCATGTGTGTGTGTGTGTGTGTGTGTGTGTGTGTGTGTGT
>NW_007727213.1:297726-302309 GCF_000696425.1 Galeopterus variegatus
TTTGGGGTGACACAAAAATTTAGACCATAGCATTTCAACCTGGCCCCCCACAGTTCAGGTTTTTCTCACATGTGAAATACATTTATTTCATCCCAATAGCCTAAATGGTCTTAAAGTGTTCCAGCATCAACTCAAAAGTCTAAAGTTCAAAGTCTCATTGAAATATCACCTAAATCAACTTTTTTATCTTCCATACAGGAGTGAGACCAAGTGGTATTCCTCTTTCTGTGCCTGTCTTATTTCACTTAGCATAATTTTCTTCATGCTCATCTATGTTGCTACAAATGGTAGAATTTCATTTTTTTTTTTATGGCTGAGTAGGATTCCATTGTGTGTGTGTGTGTGTGTGTGTGCATGCGTGTGTGTGTGTGTGTGTGTGTGTGTGTGTGTGTGAATAGAGCTGTGGTAAACATGGGAGCCCAGGTATCCCTTTGATTTGTCGATTTCAGTGGGTGGGGAGATGGGGAGAGTGTGGTTACTGTGTACAGAATTGTAGAGCGATAGGAAGAATAAAATCTAGTGGGCTATAGCAGTGTAAGGAGCCTACAGTCAACAACAAATTGCTGTAAGTAGATAGTTGAAAGGATGATAACTGTGCCCAACGCAAGGAAGTAACAAATGTTTGAGGTGACGGAATTGCTAAATACCCTGATTGATCATTGCATGCTGTACAAATGTACTCAGATATCATATTGTACACTGTAAACATGCACAATTGTCATAGGCCAATTAAGAAAAAATAAAAAGAAAACAATTTAGAGACAGAAGTAGATGAAGGGTTGCCAGAATTGGGAGTGGGGGAGCAATAATGAGGAATTAGTTTTCAATGGCTTCAGAGTCTATGTTTAGAATGATGAAAAAGTTTTGAAAATAGAGGTAGTAGTCACACTGCATTACGAATGTAATTAATTCCATGCAATTGTATGTTTTAAAATGCTTAAAATAGCAATCCTTACTTTAAATAGGTTTTACCACATAAAAATATGGGGAAACAATCACCTAAATCAGATATGGGTGAGACTCAAGGTATGATTCATTCTGAGGCAAATTTTCCTCCAGTTGTGAGCCTGTGAAATCAAACAAGATATATGCTTTTAAATACAATAGTGAGACAGGCACACGACAGACATTTCTGTTTCAAAAGGGAAAAATAAGAAAGAAGTGACTGACAGGTCTTGAGCAAGTCTAAACCCTTAAAACTCTAGAATGATCTCTTTGGCTTAATGCTCTGCCCTCCAGGCTCACTGGAGCTGCATTCTAGCCTGTGGGATGTACTGGGCTGGAGGTCCCACATTTTAGATACACTGGGGTAAAGGTTCCACTGCAGCTTTGCTGAGCAGAAGTGGGGACCCTATAGTTTGGGGAGGCCCACCCCCAAGGCTTTACTGGGTACATCTCTCACAGATTGGAGTCACTTGCCTGTGGCTCTCTCAGGTTGGAATTGCACTCTGGGGACTTTACTGTTCTAAGGTCTTGGAGATGCACTCACCCCATAGCTCTACTGGGCATTGCCCTAGCAGGGGCTCTCTGCAATGCCCAACGCTGTAGAAGTTCTCTGCCTGGGTTATATGCCCATAACTCTGGTCAGCTTTATCCTTTAAAATCTAGGTGGGGGTATCTATGCCATCCCCCAGTTCATGTACTCTGCATGCTGGCAGAGACAGTGTCACATGGATGCCACCAAAGTCTTCTAGCTGTGCCCTCTGTAGTGATTGCTATAGTGACCTGTGCCCCACCAAGACCCTTAAAGCTGCACCTGGGGCAGCTGAGGAGCATGGCACCAGAGTGCAGGAAGCAGAGCCAGCAATGTGATGTGAGACCAGGCAAGTTGTGCTGAGGCCCTGACAATACCAGTGGCTCCTTGGAAATTATTGTGATAATCTATTGATCACCTTGGGGGAGAAGGAGGTCTTTCTTCTGAACAATATCTCCTGAGTTCTATTTAGACTATTGATTAATCTCCTTGTTATATGGTCCTTTGGCCACACCCTTAAAGTTCTCTCTCAAA
Organism: Galeopterus variegatus; assembly: GCF_000696425.1. NCBI lineage: Eukaryota > Metazoa > Chordata > Mammalia > Dermoptera > Cynocephalidae > Galeopterus > Galeopterus variegatus. Next base: position 299,735 of record NW_007727213.1, read on the forward strand.
CAGGACTTATTATTTACAATATGGATAAACTGAGAATTTCCCAAATCCTTAAATTCAGCTTCCATTCTGATTAACTATTTTATCTTTAAGTCATTTCACTCTTCTCCCAGTTTACTATAAGCACTCAAGAGAAGCCTGGCAGCTCCTTAAACACTTTATTTACCAATTACATCAGCCAGGACAAAGTGGCAAAATTAAAGGCATCCTGCTCATACCCTCTCCATAGCATCAATAACTTGGCAGCCATCTGTAGACAAAAATACCCTTGTGGGAACTTTGAGATCCAGATAGGAGGCTGCAAAATCCTAGTGGAGCCCAAGACCAATGAGGGCCATGTTGAAAAGGCAGTCCTGTGCCAGGTGACAAGATCATTGACCATGATCCTGGCTACAGACATGGAAACACCCACATCTTCCTGTGAACATATCTACAGCTTCGTTTGCCTTTGTTCTGACATCAGTTCCATCCACTAAGGAACCTGAGAAAAGCCATACCATTCCTCAGGACTGAAACTCAGCTGCAGCCACTCTCAGCCACAGTATGAAAGTAGGCCTGCCTGCTGGCCAGGAGACATGTCTGTTGATACCCCCAGAGGGTGGCCCATTAACTTCAGTCTGACTATGGGCCTGAAGCAGCCTTTTGACCTGGCTCTAGTCTCTCTCAGATGAAGTCTTGGGGTAGTCCTGTTTGCTCAGAAACATAGCAGGAGACTTGCCCACCCGTGCCCCTGGAGACAAACAGATCTCAGTCTCAGCTGTGGACCCTGAAGCAACCCCGTGACTCAGTTTAGTACCTCAGAGACATGCTTGGAGACTTGGTCAGTGACCAGGTGGGTGGCCACCCAGGGATCTGGTAGGAGCCACACCCATCCACACACCTGGTAACAGGTTTACCATCTGTAGACCCAGCTGCCAACGCAGTAGCAGTCTCTGGTCCACAGCATCAGTTCTACAGACCAAGGTCCAGGAGGCAGTCCAGTCCACCCATGGACCAGACAGAACCCACACTTGCCAAAGCCCCTGGTAATAGAACTGACAACCTTGGACATGGCTGCAGACCCAGTAGCAGCCACATGAGCCAGCTCTAATCCCACTCAACTACAACCATGGAGGCCATTCCATCAGACTGGGGACACATCAGGAGAAGGTCCTTATCTATGGAAACCAGTCTTTAAAGACTGGAAGATTCGATGTGCAGATGGGTGGATTAGAAAGATTTTTTTTAAAAGCCTGGAAGAGAGGTGCTTTCTCCTTCAAATGCAAGGACACTAGTGCAAAGCTATATGGATCATGAAGAATCAGGCACACATGGCACTACCAAGGAAACTAATACCACTCCAGGAACTGACCATAAAAAAATAGAGATCTATGAGTTGCCTGAGAAATAATTTAAAATAATTATCGTAGAGAAGCTTAACAGGTCACAAGAGAACACAAATAGACAGCTAAATGAAATCAGGTAACCTAGAATACTATAACTGGCAAATCTCTCCTCATAAATAAAGATGAGATAAACACATTTGCAAGCAAAGCTGAGGGAATTCATCTCCATTAGACATGCCTTATAAAATATGCTAAGGGTTGTTCTTTGAGTTGAAGTAGAAGGATGTTAATTGATAACACAAAAATATATGAAAGCTAAAAAATCACTGCAAAGCTGAGGGAATTCATCTCCATTAGACGTGCCTTATAAAATATGCTAAGGGTTGTTCTTCGAGTTGAAGTAGAAGGATGTTAATTGATAACACAAAAATATATGAAAGCTAAAAAATCACTGGTAAAGGCAAACATATAGCCAAATTAAGAATACTTCAATACTTCAATGGAAGGTAGTGCATAAATCACCTTTAACTCTAGTATAAGATTTAAGAGACAAAAGCATTAAAAATATCTATAACTACAATAATCTGTTAATGGATATATAATATAAAAAGATGTAAAATGTAATGTCAATAGCATAATAAGGGGAATAAAAAAATAAAATNAATATAAAAAGATGTAAAATGTAATGTCAATAGCATAATAAGGGGAATAAAAAAATAAAATTGCAGAGATTTTGTATATAATGAAAGTTAACTTGTTATCAGCTTAAAATAGTCTATAACCATAAGCTGTTTTATGTAAGACTTGTCGTAACCACAAAGTAAAAACCTACAGAAGATACACAAAAGACAAAAAACAATGAAACAAAGCATACCACTACGGAAAATTGTCAAATCACAAAGGACAACAGCAATAGAGAAAATAAAGGAACAAAGGATCTACAAAACAACCAGAAAACAATTAATAAAATGGCAGTATAAGTCCTTATCTATCAATAGTTACTGCAAATGTAAATTAGTTACTCCAATCAAAAGACATAGAGTGGCTGAGTAGATAAAAGCAAAATCAAACAAGGTGCTGCCTACAAGAAGCTCACTATAGCTTTAAGGACACACAGACTGAAAGTGAAGGCATGGAAAAAGACACTGCCTGCAAATAGTAATCAAATAAGAGCAGGAGTGGCTATACTTATATCATACGAAAAAGATTTTCAGTCAAAATCTCTCACAAGAGACAAAGAAGATAACCATATA
>NW_007727213.1:302614-315981 GCF_000696425.1 Galeopterus variegatus
AAAGCAAAATCAAACAAGGTGCTGCCTACAAGAAGCTCACTATAGCTTTAAGGACACACAGACTGAAAGTGAAGGCATGGAAAAAGACACTGCCTGCAAATAGTAACCAAATAAGAGCAGGAGTGGCTATACTTACATCATACGAAAAAGATTTTCAGTCAAAATCTCTCACAAGAGACAAAGAAGATAACCATATAAGGATAAAAAAGTTGATTCATCTAGAAAATTAAACAAAAAGGAGAGAACAGAACTGAGGTTACCAGAGGAAGGAATTGATAAAGAAACATGAAAAACTATTACAAGGTATAATGTTGAATATACTAATTATCCTGATTTGAGCATCACATGTTGCACACAGGTATTGATATTCAACTCTGTACCTCATAGACTTATGCGATCAACTTTGTTACAATGAAAAAAAAGAAAAGAAAACAATTGTAAATATAAATGCACCCAACATTGAAGCACCTGAAAATATAAATGTTACAATGAAAAAAAAAGAAAAGAAAAGAAAACAATTGTAAATATAAATGCACCCAACATTGAAGCACCTGAAAATATAAAGCAAACACTGTTAGACTTAAGGAAAGAGATAGATCCAAGCAAATATTAGCCAAACTAAAGGGAGAGATAGAAAGCATGACAATAGTAGAGGACATAAATACCCAATTTTAAGCAATGGATAGATCATCAAAACAGAAAATCAAAAAGAAAATAGTCTTTAAACAATAGATAGATCATCAAAACAGAAAATCAAAAAGAAAATAGTGGACTTGAACAGTACTATAGATCAATGGGACCTAACAGATATATTCAAAACATTCCATCCAACAGCAGCAGAATTATTCTCAAGTTTTAAGCAATGGATAGATCATCAAAACAGAAAATCAAAAAGAAAATAGTGGACTTGAACAGTACTATAGACCAATGGGACCTAACAGATATATTCAAAACATTCCATCCAACAGCAGCAGAATTATTCTCAAGCACACATGGAATATTTTCTGGGATAGATTATATGCTGAGCCACAAAACAAGTCTTAACAAATTTAAGAAGATTGAAATCATATCAATTATCTTTACCAATCACAATGTTATAAAACTAGAAATCAATAACAGGAAAGTTAAAAAAATCACAAATATGTTAAAATTAAACAACATGCTCCCGAACAACCAATGGGTCAAAAAAAAAAAAAAAATCAAAAGGTAAATCAAAACGTATCTTGACAAACAAAAAATGAAAACAGAACATATCAAAACTTACGAAATGCAGCAAAAGTCATTCTAAGAGAAAAGTTTATGGCACTAAATGCCTATATTAAGAAAAAAGAAAGTTCTTAAATTAAAAGCCTAACTTTATACCAAAAGGAACTAGAAAAAGAAAAACAAATTAAGCCCAAACTTAGCAGAAAGAAAAAAATAACAAAGATTAGAGCAGAAATAGGGACTAGCGAATAATGAAAAATATCAACAAAACTAACAGGTGTTTTTTTAAAAGATAGATAAAATAGACAAGTCTTTAGCTATACTAACCAAAAGGGAAGGCTCATATAAATAAAATAGAGTTGTTAAAATTTATACCACAAAAATTCAAAGAATTTTAAGAGAGTACTATTAACAATTATATGTCTACAAATTGGATAACCAACAAGAAATGAATAAATTCTTAGAAACATACAACCTATCAAAACTGATTCATGAAGGAACAGGAAAATCTGAACAGACCAATAAGAATAGGGAGACTGAATCTGCAGTCAGAAGGCCACCAGCAGCACAGCAAAAGCCCAGGACCAGACAGCTGGCTCCATGTGTGAATTCTACCAAGCATTTAAAGAAGAATTAACAACATTTTTTCCAAGAGTCTTCGAAAAAATGAAAGAGAAAGAAATACTTTCAAACTTACTTTACAAGGTCAGCCTAACCCTGATAACCAGAGCAGAAAGGGACATAACAAAAAAAGAAAGCTACCGGCCAATATCCCTGATAAACATAGACACAAAAATCCTTAACGAAATACTAGCAAATCAAATTCAACAAGACATTAAAGGATCATACACCATGATCAAATGGGATTTATCCCTAGGTTATAAGGATGGTCGAACCTACGCAAATCAATAAATTCAATACATCACATTAACAGAATAAAGGGCAAAAGCCATATGATCATCTCAATAGGTGTAGAAAAGGCATTTGACAAAATTTAACACTCTTTCACGAGAGAAATATCAACAGATTAGGTATAGAAAGAATGTACCTCAACACAATAGAGTCCATATATCACAAGCCCACAGCTAACATCATCCTTAAGGTGAAAAGTTGAAATCTTTTCCTCTAAGGTCAGGAACAAGATAAGAATGCCCATGCTCACCACTTCTACTCAACGTAGTACTGGCAGCCTTAGCAAGAGCATTATACAAAGAAAAAGAAATAAAAGGCACCGAAACTCAGAAGAAAAAAGTTAAGTTGTCTCTTTTTCCAAATGACTTGATCTTACATATAGAAGAATTACACTCCACCAAAAAACTGTTAAAACTAATAAATGAATTTAGAGAAGTTTGTAGAATTCAAAATCAACATAAAAAAATCAGTTGCATTTCTATACACTAACAAACTGTGAAAAAAAACTAAGAAAACAATTTTAGTTATTTTTTCTTTCTTTTTAAAATTTTAATTGTACATATTTGTCAGATACAGTGTGTAGCTTCAACACATGCACATACCATATAATGACTCACTTTGGGTAAATAGAATATCCATCCCTGCATATTTGTCTTTTCTTTCTGGTGATTACAGCCAAGATCCTCTTTTCTAGCTATTTAGAAATATACAGTATACTAATATTAGCTCCAGTAAGCCTAGGACACCAAAACTTATTCTTTTTACTGGTAGCTTTTTACTTGTTAATCCACCACTTCATCTCCCCTTCCTGTCCCTGTTCTGTTTCCGGCCTCTGGTATCCATAATTCTACTCCCTACTTCTACCTATAAGAACCACTTTATTTTAAGACTCACATGTGAGTGAGATCAGGCAGTATTTTTCTTTCTGTGCCGGGCTTACTTCACTTAACATGATGATCTCCAGTTCATCCATGTTATTGCAAATGACAGGATTTCACTCATTTTTTTTTATAGCTGAAAAAAGCCACTTACTCATTGATGGACATTTAGGTTGATTCAGTCTCAATTATTGTAAATAATGCTGCAGTGAACATGGGCGTGCAGGTGCCTATTCGATATTTTGATTTTATTTCCTTTAGATATATACCCACAGGAGAAATCCGTGGGTCTTATGGTAGGTCTATTTTTAGTTTTTTGAGGACTCGTCATACTATTTTCCATAATGGCTGTATTAATTTACATTACCACCAACAGTGTATGAGAGTTCCCTTTTCTCTGCATCCTCATCAGCATTTATTTTTTGTCTTTTTGATAATAGTTATTCTAACTAGGTTGAGATTATATCTCATTATGGATTTAATGTACATTTCTCTGATGATTAATGATGACGATAATTTTTTTATATACCTGTTGGCCGTTTGTATGTCTTCTTTGGAGAAATATCTGTTCAGGTCCTTTACCTATTTTTAATCAGGTTACTTATTTATTTTATTTATTTACTTATTTATTTTTGCTGTTGAGTTGTTTGAATTCCTTATATACTGTGGATATTAGCCCCATGTCAGATGTTGTATCTGTCCATTACTGTAGCTTATAACAAAATACCTGGAACTGGGTAATTTATAAAGAAACAATATTAATTGCTTACAGTTTCAGAGGCTGGAAGGTCCAAAGTCCGGGGAACACATCTGGTGAGAGTCTTCCTTGGCAGTGGTTTCAGCAACACAGGGTATCATGTTGCCAGATGGTGGAAGCAGAGAGAGACGCTCACATGTTCTCCTTTTAAAGCCCTCAGAACCATGCCCATGACCACCATCCATTCACTCAGAATCTAATCTCCTCTCCAAGGTCACACCTCTCAATTACTGTAATGGGATTTCCAATCCTCAACAGATACAGTGGGGACTGAGCTTCAATGACTTAAAACTTGGGGAACAAAATTCAATCCATAGCAGATGTGTAGTTTGCAAACATTACAAGTCTGTAGGTCATCTTCTACTTTGTCGATTCTTTCCTTTGCTGTGCAGAAGCTTTTTAGTTTTATGTAACCCTATTTGTCTATTTTTGCTTTTGTTGCCTGTGCATTTGAAATCTTTTACAAAAAAAGCATTGCCTAGTCTAATTTCGTGTAGCATTTCCCCAGTGTCTTCTTTTAGTGGTTTCATAGTTTGGGGTCCTAAATTTACGTCATTAATCAGTTTTGAGTTGATTTTTGTGTATGGTGGCAGGTAGGGGTCTAGTTTCAATCTTCTCTATGTGGATATCCAGTTTTCCCAGCACCATTTATTAAAGAGTCTATCCTTTCCCCAGTGTATAATCTTAGCACCTTTGTCAGAAATCAGTTGGCTGTAAATGTGTGAATTCATTCTGGGCTCTCTATTCTGTTTCACTGGTCTATTTGTCTGTTTTTAAGCCACTACCATGCTGTTTCAGTTACTCCAGCTTTATACTATACTATATTTTGAAGTCAGGTAGTGTGATGTCTCCAGCTTTGTTTTTGTTATTTTGTTGTTGTTGTTGTTGTTGTTGTTGCTGTTGCTGTTGCTGTTTTTCAAGATTTGCTTTGGCTATTACAGCATTTTGTGGTTCCATACAGATTTAAAGATTTTTTTTTTTTCTGTTTCTGAGAAAAATGTCATTAATATTTTGGTAGAAATTACATTGAATCTGTAAATTGTTTTGAATAGTATAAAGATTTTTATGTTAACTTGTCCAACCCATGAACGTGGGATAAATATATTTCTATTTATTTGTCTCTTCTTAAATTTCTTTCATCAATGTTTTATAATTTTTATCATAGAGATCCTTCACCACCTTGCTGTTTTTCAAGATTTGCTTTGGCTATTACAGCATTTTGTGGTTCCATACAGATTTAAAGATTTTTTTTTTCTGTTTCTGAGAAAAATGTCATTAATATTTTGGTAGAAATTACATCGAATCTGTAAATTGTTTTGAATAGTATAAAGATTTTTATGTTAACTTGTCCAACCCATGAACGTGGGATAAATATATTTCTATTTATTTGTGTCTTCTTAAATTTCTTTCATCAATGTTTTATAATTTTTATCATAGAGATCCTTCACCACCTTGGTTAAATTTACTCTTACATATTTTATTTTGAGGGTGTAGCTATTGTAAATGGGATTGCTTTCTAGATATACTTTTCAGATATTTTGTTATTGGTGTATAGAAATTCTATTCATTTTTTTATGTTCATTTTGTATCCTGCAACTTTGCTCAATTCATTTATTCGTTCTAGTAATTTTTTGGGTGGAATCTTTAGGGTTTTCTATGTATATACATACATGTCATCTGCAAATGGGAATAGCCTGACTTCTTCCTAATTTGGATGTTCTTTATTGCATTCTCTTGTCTTATTGTTCTGGCTAGAACTTCTAGTACTATGTTGAATAAGAATGAGGAAAGTGGGCATCCTTGTCTGCCCACTTGATCTTATAGGAAAAGCCTTCAACTCCTGTTCATTCAGTATGGTATTAGCTGTGAGTTTGTCATATCTGGCTTTTATTGTGTTGAGGTACCTAATTTGTTGAGGGTTTTTATCATGAAAGGGTGTTGAATTTTATTAAGTGTTTTTCCTTCATCTATTGAAAGGATCATATGGTTTTTGTCCTTCATTCTATTGATGTGATGTAACCACATTTATTGATTTGAATATGTTGAATCATCCTTGCATTCCTGTGATGAATACCACTTGATCATGGTGAATGATCTTTCCAAATATGTTGTTGGATTTGGTTTGCTGGTATTTTGTTGAGAATATTTGCCTTTTTGTTCATTAGGGATATTGGACTCCAGTTTTATTTTTTGTTGTGTCTTTTTCTGGTTTTAGCATAAGGGTATTGTTGCCTCATAGAATGGGTTTGGAAGTATTCTGTCCCCTTCGATTTTTCCAAAGCTCTTGAGAAGAATTTGGACTAGTTCTTCTTTAAATACTTGGTAGAATTTGGTAGGGAAGTCATCTGGTCCTGAGCTTTTTCTTTGTTGAGAGACTTTTTATTACTTCTTTAATCCTACTAGCTATTAGTCTGTTTAGGTTTGCAGTTCTTCATAATTCAGCCTTGGTACATTGTATGTGTTCAAGAATTTATCTATTTTTTTTAGACATTTGAGTTTGTAAGCATATAGTTGTTCATAATACTCTCATTAACCTTCATATTTCTGTGATATCAATTGAAATGTCTAATTTTTCATTTCTGATGTTGTTTATTTGTGTCTTCTCTCTTTTTTACTTAGTCTGGCTAAAAGTTTATAGATTTTGTTTATATTTTGAAAAGCCTACTCTTTGTTTATTTGATCCTTTTATATTGTTTATTATATATTTTTTTCATTTGTTCGTGCTCTGATTTTTGTTAGTTCTCTATTTCTGCTAATTTTGGTTTTGGCTTGATCTTGTTTTTCTAGTTCTTTGAGCTGTAATATTAGGTTACTTATTTAAAGTCCTTTTTATGTACACATTTATTGCTATAAACTTCCCTCTGAGAACTGCTTTTGCTGTATTCCATATGTTCTGGTATGTTGTACTTTTATTTTCATTTGTCTCCAGGAATTTTTTAAAATTTCTTTTTGACCCATTTATTGTTTAGGAGCATGTTGTTTAATTTCCATGAATATTAGTTTCCAAAGTTCCTTCTGTTATTGATTTCTCTTTGTATTCCATTGTGGTCGGACAAGATAGTTGATATCATTTTTTAAAATTTACTGATTCTTGTTTTGAGACATAACATATGGTATATTCTAGAGTATGTTCTATGGGCTGCCGAGAAGAAAGTATATTCTACAGCTGTTGGATGGAATGTTCTGTAAATGTCTGATAGATTAAATTGGCCTAGAGTGGAGGTTAACTCTGATGTTTCTTGGTTGATATTCTTTCTAGATGGTCTGTTCATTGTTGAAAGTGGGGTGTTGAAGTCACCAATAATTATTGCATCAGAGTCTGTCTATCTCATTAGATTTCATAGTATTTGCTTTATATGTCTGGGTGCACTGGTGTTGGGTACATATGTATTTAGAATTGTTATCTTCTCTTGTTGATTCTGTTATCATTGTATAATGATATTCATTGTCTTTCTTTACTATTCTTCACTTGAAATTTATTTTAGTTGATGTAACTATAGCTACTCCTACATTTTTTCATTTCTTTTCTTTTCTTTTTTTATTTTTTGGTTTGTATTTCCATGGAATATCAGTTTTCTTCATTTTCAGTTGTGTGTGTCTTTATAGATGAAGTGAGTTTCTCATAGGCAGCATATTGTTTGTTTATGTTTTATTCCATTCAGCCACCTGTCTTTTAATTGAGGAGTTAAATCCATTTATACTTAGAGTTATTATTGATAGATAGGGACATATTACTGCTATTTTGTTCCTTCTTTCTGGTTGTTTTGTAGAGTCATTATTCCTTTTCTCTTGACTGACTAACTTCCTTTGTAGTTAAGTGATTTTCTTTACTAGTATATTTTGATTTTATGCTATTCATTTTTAGCATGTGTATTATAGGCTTTTGTGTTTTGGTTATCATGATGCTTACAAAAAACAAGTTGTAGTTACAACAGATTATTTTCAATTAATAAAGAGTTAACTTTGAGCACCAATAAAGGAAAACAAAACAAAGCAGACACTATACTTTGATATCATTCCCCCACCTTTTGACTTTTTTTTGTTTCGAGTTACATCTCTTAATATTGCTTATCTCTTATATTTATTATTGTATTTATTATTTTCTTTTATAGATTGGTCTTTTAGTCTTCATAATAAAGATATAAGTTGTTTATTCATACTTACAGCATTGGAGTATTCTGAACTTGTGTCCATTGAGGGCATTTCAAATGTTCATGGAAAGATTTTATTATCTTTTAATTCTATTTTTCCATGAACTTTTTGAAATATCCTTGTATTAAATTTACTAGTGAATTTTATACCTTCAAATGTTTTCTTGTTACACTCTTGTGTCTTTTTGCTTTAGATTAATGAACACCCTTTAGTATCACCTCTAAGGCCAGTTTGGTGTTGATGAATTTCCTTAGCTTTGGTTTGTCTAGGAAACCTTTATTTCTTTTTCATATTTGAAGGTTAGTTTTGCTGGATACAGAATTCTTGGTTGACAGTCTATTTTCTTCAGCACTTTGAATATATCATCCTACTCTCTCCTGGCCTGTAGGGTTTCTGCTAAAAAAATCTGAGAAAAGCTATATTGGGGCTCTGTTGATTTTTTTGTATTTTTTTCTCTTGCCACTTTCAGTATTCTCTCCTTGTATTCAGTTTTTGGTAATTTGATTATTCTGAGAAAAGCTATATTGGGGCTCTGTTGATTTTTTTGTATTTTTTTTCTCTTGCCACTTTCAGTATTCTCTCCTTGTATTCAGTTTTTGGTAATTTGATTATAATGTGCCCTGAGGAATTTCTCTTTCAGCCTAATTTGATTGGTGATCTCCAAATTTCCAGTACCTGTATGCTGTCATCTTTCCACTTACTTGGGAAATTTTTAATCATTATTTCCTTAAATATGCCTTCTAGGTCTTGTCTTCTCTCATCTCCTTTGGGTACTCCAATTATGCCTAAGTTATTTTGCTTAATGTTGTCCTATAATTCCTGCAGACCTGTTTTATTTTCTCTTATATTCTTTTTTTACTCCTCTGATTAGATAGTTTTGTATGTTCTGTTTTTGAGATTACTCATTCTTCCCTCTATTTAATCCAGTCTGCTATTGGATGTCTCTGAGTTTTTCAGTTCAAATAAAGTATTATTTCTAGAATTTCTATTTGGGTTTTTTTAATTGATTGTATTTTTCAAACTAGTTCTCATTCTGCTCTTGAATTGTTTTTGAAATATCATTTAATTTTCTATCTGTATTTTACTGTGATTTTTTAGCTTCTTTAAGAGGATTATTCTGAATTATCTCTCAGATATCTGATGTCAGCCATTCTTCTGTGTCCACTTCTGATAATTTGTTGGTTTATTTTGCTGGTGTCTTATTTCTCTGTTCTTTCTCAATTTTTATGTCTTTACATTGACGCCTACTTATTTGAGAAGATAGCTATCTCTTCCAGCTTTTGTAGGTGTTCTTTGTAGGCGTTAGACATTTACTGCTCAATATCAATACTTTATCCCTTGCCTATAGTTGTTTTGTGTTCTATGAAGAATTTACAGCAACACCACCACTTAAACACTGCACCAGAACAAACTTGCTGTCTTGCCATTGTTTTGCAGTCTTGGAAAGATTTATTGTGTGAATCAGAATTAAATTTTTTGGCCTTTAGTAGCTTCCAGGTCATGGGAATCTTCACAGGAGCAGCTGGACCATGTGGAAAATCTGGCCTGGGACTGAGTCTATCCCACAGATTGCATCCACTGTGGTGCTGGCCAGTCTCCACTGTGTGGTGCCCATGCTGATCAGAATGCAGATCAGCTGTCTACATCACATCTCAATGCACCCTGGTGGATCAGCCCCTGGCACTCCAAATGGTTCCCATGGAGCATACCACAGTTGTGTCCCCCATAAGCCCTCACAGACCACTGAGCATATTAAATACCTACCTTCTACTCTCTCCTCTCATCCCTGAGACCACAGGTTCAATGCTATGCTGGATTGGCAGTGAGGGTCAGGGAGCAGGGTATGGAGCACTTCAAAGTGATCCTTTTCTTTTGCTGGTTGTGGCTCCTCCCATCTATGCAGGCACAGGGTAACTTTGCAAGTAGCTACACCAGCTTGGGATAGGGTGTTCTGAAGTAATTTTTTTCCAGTAGTCATGGCACCTTTCTCCCTTGTGCTGGCTTTGCAGATTCCAGGGAGCTTCTCTGTGTGCTGCACCATGCCAACCAGGAGGAACAACTGGGGCTGTTTGAAGTGATCCTTCCTCCCACCTGCCTTGGCTTTTCACAGTTTTACAGTCTCAGCAGGCATCTCCACCACTTCCCCTGAGTTCTGGTGACTTCAAGATGGCAATTTTGTGCTTTAATGGTTGTTATTTGATTTCTTGTGGAGGAAAGTGACACCAGGAATTGCATACTCTACCATCTAAGTAATGAGATTCCATAATAATTCCATTTATAATTGCATCAAGGAATTAAATAATTCAGAATAAATTTAATGAAGAAAGTGAAAAAATTGTACAATGGAAACTATAAAACATTGATGAAAGAAATTGAAGAAACACACAGATAAATGAAATACTATCCAGTGCCTATGGATTGGAAGAATTAATATTAAAATATCTATACCATCCAAAGTGATCTACAGATTTAGTGCAATACTAGCAAAATGCTAGTGACATTTTTTACAGAAATACAATAGAAAAAATCCTAAAATTTGTATGAAACCACTAAAGACCTAAAACAGGCAAAGCAGTCTTGAGCAAAAAGATCAAAACTGGAGGCATCACACTACTTGATTTTAAAATATACTACATAAATTCTCCTTGAACTATTCCAAAAAATTGAAACAGAAGCCATTCTCCCAAACTCATTTTATGAGACCAACATAACTCTGTTACCAAAATAAGATAAAGACACAACAAAAAAAGAAAACTTCAGGCCAATATCCTTGATGAACATAGATGCAAAAATCCTCAACAAAATATTAGCAATCGAATACAGCAACACATCAAAATATCTATACACCATGCTCAAGTGGGATTCTTCCCAGGAATGCAAAGATTGTTCAACATACAAAAGTCAATAAATTAATATAACACATCAAAAAAATCAAAGATAAAAGCCATATGATTATCTCAATATATGTGGAAAAAGCATTTGATAAAAATCAGCATCCCTTCATGATGGAGTTTGGATGTGTTGTCCCCTCCAAAACTCATGCGGAAATTTGATCCCCAATGTGGCAGTGTTGGAAACTGATTCAGTCATGGGGGCGGATCCCTTAGAATGGATTAATACTCTCCCTGGGACAGGGGGGAAGAATGAGTGAGTTCTCGCTCTATTAGTTCCCACAAGAGCTTGTTGTGTATAGGACCCTGGTACCTCCTCCCTCTCTCTCTTGCTTCCAATTGCCATGTGATCTGCTTGTACCTGCCAGCTGCCTGCCATTTTTCCACCAGAGTAGAAACAGCCTGAGGCCCACGCCAGATGCAGCTGTCCCAGAATCTTAAGCCAAATAAGAAACCTCTCTTCTTTATAAATCACCCAGTCTCAGGTATTTCTGTTATAGCAATGCAAAACAGACTAAAACACTTCATGATAAAGATTCTTAACAAATTAGGTATAGAGGAAACGTTATCTCAACCTAATACAAGCCATCTATGAAAATCGCATTGCCAATATCATCCTGAATGGAGAAAAACTGAAGGCTTTTCCCTTAAGAACAGGAACAAGACAAGGATGCCCACTCTTACCACTTCTATTTAACATAGTACTGGAGATACTAGCCAGAGCAATCAGACAAGAGAAAGAAGTAAAGGTAAACCAGATTGGGAAAGATGAAGTCAAACCATCCCTATATGCAGATGACACGATACAATAAATAGAAAAACCTAAAGACTCCTTCAAGAAACTCCTAGAGCTGGTTAATAATTTCAGTAACGTTGCAGGATACAAAATAAATCCCCCCTAATCAGTTGCATTTATATTCTCCATAATGAGCTATCAGAAAGAGATATCAAAAAGTAAGGCTATTTACTACAGTCACAAAAGAGATAAAATACCTAGGAATCAATTTAACCAAGATAGGAAAGATCTCTAGAATGAGAACTACAAACCACTACTGAAAGAAATTAAAGACACAAAAATATGGAAAGACATTCCATGCTCTTGGATTGGAAGCATTAAGATTGTGAAAATGTCTATACTACCCAAAGCAATCTACAGATTCAATGCAATCCCCATCAAAATACTAATGACATACTTCATAGAAATGGAAAAAACGATCTCAGTTTTCATATGGAACAACAAAAGACCTCAAATAGCCAGAGCAATCCTAACCAAAAAAAAAAAAAAATTAAGCCAGAGGCATAACACTACCTGACTTCAAAGTATACTACAAAGCTATAGTAATCAAAACAGCATGGTACTGGCATAAAAATAGACACTCAGACCAGTGAAGCAGAATAGAGAACACAGAAATCACTCCTCAGGCTTATAGCCATCTGATATTTGACAAAGGGAGAAAAAACATACATTGGGGAAAAGACTGCCTCTTCAATAAATGGTTCTGGGAAAATTGGATATCCATATGCAGAAGAATGAAACTAAGCATGCACCTCTCACCATATACTAAAATCAACTCAAAATGGACTAAAGACTTAAGTATAAGACCTGAAACTGTAAAATTACTAAGAGAAAATACAGGTGAAGCACTTTAGGAGCTAGGTCTGGGCACAGACTTTATGCACATGAGCCTGAAAGCACAAGCAGCAAAAGAAAAAACAAACAAACAAACAAACAAAAAAAAACAAATGGGACTATGTCAAACTAAAAAGCTTCTGCACAACAAAGGAAACAATCAACAAAGTGAAATGACAACCTATAGAGTATGAGAAAATTTTTGCTAATTATGCATTGGACAAGGCATTAATATCCATAATATACAAGATACTCAAGCAATTACACAGTAAAAAAACCCAAATAACCCAATTAAAAAATGGGCAAAGAAACTGAATAGACATTTGTCTTAGGAAGAAATACAAATGGTCAACAGATACGTGAAAAAAATGCTCAACATCACTAGTCATCAGGGAAACGCAGATTAAAACCACATTGAGATACCATCTCACCCCAGTTAGACTGGCTGTAATCCAAAAGAATGAGAATAACAAATGCTGGTGAGGGTGTGTGGATAAGGGAGCACTCCTCCACTGTCGGTGGGACTGTAAGTTAGTACAACCACTATGGAAAACAGTACAGAGGTTCCTCAGTCAACTACAGATAGATCTTCCACACGATCCAGCAATCCCACTTCTGGGTATATACCCAGAGGAATGGACATCATCATGTTGAAGGGACACCTGCACTCCCATGTTCATCACGGCTCTGTTCACGGTAGCCAAGATGTGGAACCAACCTAAATGTCCATCGATGGACAACTGGATAAGGAAATGTGGTGTATAGACACCACGGAATACTGCTATGCCATAAAAAAGAATGAAATACTCCCGTTTGCAATGACATGGATGAGCTTGGAGAAACTTATGTTGAGTGAATTAAGCAAAGCACAGAGGGATACATACCATATGTACTCACTCATAAGTGGGAGCTAAGAGAGAAAGAAGGAAGGAAAGAAAGAC
>NW_007727213.1:316981-374978 GCF_000696425.1 Galeopterus variegatus
TAAGCAAAGCACAGAGGGATACATACCATATGTACTCACTCATAAGTGGGAGCTAAGAGAGAAAGAAGGAAGGAAAGAAAGACCACAGTGGTGCATTGGACTTGCAGAGGGAGAAGACATACATTGGGATACAAAGTGGAGGGAGAAAGTGGGGTTGGGAGGGAGGTCAGGGATAATTGGAAGGATAATTGGGTGGGGGACATGGGACATAATCACATTTTGTGGTAATGGGCATGCTGCCAGTGTGGACCTGGCCATCACATCCTAGGCACAAGTAGTGACAATTTGCTTTGTACCCCATGAATATTCATAACCAATAAAAAATAAATAAATTTAAAAAACAAAGAAAGGTAGAAGAAGGTAAAGAAGAAAAGATTTTTTCCTACACACAGATGTCTCTTCTTTCTGAGAAAAAAAAAAAACAGTTTTCAGAATCAATTTATAAAAATAACCATCCCCAGATTTTCTTTCTCCACTACTTTCCAAATTTAAAAACAAACACGAAAAGCAATATTCTCAGGAGCACAGTAATAAACTTCAAGAAAAACTTTGAAAAAAATTATTACATAGCATAGTAATCCAAAAAACACATAGTATTGGCATAAAAACAGACACATAGACCAACTATTTGAGAGCCCAGAAATAAATCCGTGCATTTATGGTCAATTGATTTTTGACAAGATGTCAAGAGCACACAATGTGGAAAAGACAGTTTCTTCAATAAATGATCTTAGAAAAATTGAATATCCACATGCAGAAGGATGAAACTGGACCCTTCTTTTATACCATATACAAAATGAGCATTAACCAAATGAAAAGGAAAGCTATGGAATGGAAGGAAATATTTGCAAAACATGCATATGATACAGAGTTAATATCCAAAGTATATCAAAAATTCATACAACTTAATAATAAAAAACTCAAATAATTCTATTTAAAAATGTGCAAAGGATATAAATAGACATTTTCCAAAAATAGAAATACAAATGACCAGCAGGTATATGAAAAGATGGTCAACATGACGAACCTTTAGGGAAATGTAAATCACCACCACAAGATATCACCTCACACGCGTTAGGGTGGCTGTTAGCAAAATGAAAGAAACACACGCAGGAAAGGGTGTGGAGAAGAGGGAGCTCTTGCACACTTTTGGTGGGGACATAAATCAATGCAGCCATTATAGAAAACAATATGGAGCTTCCTTTAAAAATTAAAAATAGTACTACCATATTATCCAGCAATTCTATTCTGAGTATATATACAAAGGAAAGGAAATCAATATGTCAAAGAGATAACTGCACTTAAAAGTTCATTGCAACATTATTAACAACAGTCAAGGCATGGAAACAACCTAAGTTTGTTGGAAATGGGGGAGTACGTCTCCCTGAAGCGGCTCTTTTAGGATCATTCCAACACAGCTTCAGAAATTCCACTCAGAGAATATATTATACTCACAGATCTCAGAGTGGGGGCCATGCCAAGCAGCAGGTTATCTGGGAGGAGCCCTCAGAGAGCAGTCTCGACCAAGCAGGTGGGAACTGAGAGTGAGAGAGACAGTAAAGAGACAGACTCACAAGCAAGTTCTTTTATGTTGAGGTCAGAGAGCAGAGTACACAAGCGTTGAATGCCACTAGGATACAGTCAGCGGAAGGCACAAAGGGGAACTTGTGGCAGGAACCAGGCTTATCACACTAGGGCACCAGGTTACCTGGGCGTGGTGCTCACAGCCTGTTTGTGAGGATGTTGAGACATTAGGAAAAGAAGTTCTTAAAATATATAATACAATCCATCCTGTGATGCCTCGACATCAACAGTACTAACCGATGGATGACACTTGTTACCTGGGTTTCAGAGATATTCAAGTGAAACAGCTTGACTTAGCCACTAAAGGCAAACTTTGATAATGGTGACAATTAGGAAAAGTTCTATTAGGCATATGATGAAGGTTTGGAGCTCAGTCTACAGCCAGGCACCCCTCTTTGGTCAGGCATCTCTGAATTTAAGGGAATCTGTTGGTGGATACTGGTTATGAAAGATCTTTACTGCTTGGCCTATTTATTCCTCATGGTTTCACCTGTACCTGTCCAGGGTTAATAATGTACATACAGCAAGAGTTACCTTGAGTGGCATAAGCCCCTCCTTCCCTGTCTGGTAAGTAGTCAAGAGCCAGTCTTTTGGGCTAGAGACTCATGGGGTTATTGCATAAGGGACAGTGTTTCATTGTGGCCTTTGAATACGATCTGAAAGGGCTGCCACATGTTGCTGGCTGGCAGCTATGATTTTATTTTGACAAAGGCTGCTACGCTGGTGATAATGCTCACAGCTCCTGTGGCAATGGCAAGTCCTATTAAGACAGGAATACACACTGCTCATTTTGCCCAGCATCCTTGGATTGGTGGAAGTGGGGAGGTACTTGGTGGATAAATAACTATGGGAATCCCCAGTGTAACCACTGCAGACTGGGGTACGGTTTCAGTAGGGGAAACATTGGGTGAGCCAGCAAGGAAAACATGTGCCAATGAGTTTGGGGCACAATAGAAGGTGGTCATTATTCGTGGTATAAGGTACACGTTAGAATGGGGCATTGTGTTTGACAAACGGGAGAGAGTGACTGTGGTGGTCGTGGTTGGAGATACAAGGTTAGAGATTGTGGTGGAAAGCTAGAGGGAGGTGACAGGAAAAGACATCAGGGAGTGGGTGGGGGTGACTGATATGACATAGGTGCCTCCCAGGAAAAACTGTAATCGCTATACTAAAATGTAACCTGTACCAGATTTCCCTTTAGACATGGGAGTGTAGGGTGTACCTTTTAGCAGAGACCAAGGAGTATAGCAGTGAGCTCCAAAACATGATACAATCTTTAGTATGAAGGAAAGAAAGCAAAAATGTTCTGTGTCCAATTTGTGTCTTAGGAGAGGTGGTGCATGGACGAAGTCGTCTCTGGCACAGGGGGCAAAGTCATCTCTGACAGCAAGGTCTTGGAGCAATGTCTTCTGAGGAGGTCATCTCCACCAGTGAGATTTTGGGCCAGGGCAATGTCATCTAGGATGGGGGACTAGGGTACCCTTTTCAAGTGGGTACCCACCTAAGTTGATGTGGGCCTCAAAGCTGTAAACCAATGAAAGCACCCAAACCAGGGATAATAAAACTGACCGTCAACAGAATGCTGTATGGATGCACCCGTCAGGGTTTCTGTTCTTGTTTTTGTTTTTTGGTGGAAGTTTAAGTTCAGATGGGATATCCATATCAGATGAGCAACTTCCCAGCTTGTGGGACAATCTGTGGTTGATGAGTCCGGGGAGAGTACTCACCCTCAGTCTGGCCTCCAGCCCTTATGCTGTAGAAGTAAGATTGGAAATTTATAAAAATAAGTTAAGGCCTGGGGCAAGATAGAGAGCATTAGGGGTTTACCTGTTGTACTGAAGTTTAAAAAGGAGTTGTTTCAGGAGAATAACTTTCCATTAAACCAGTTATCTGGGACCTGTCAGATTGAATGCCTCTCCCGAGAACCCAACATGGCGTATTCTAAGTGAAATATGTGTCTTGAATTCCTACCAGTCATGTAACTCTGAAGGGAACAAGGTGTGTCCTAGCCAGGCCTTGTCTGGTGGCCTTCGTATATGTGGAGATGTGATTTTGATTTATATTTTGGGTATCGCTGAGAAAAGAGATTCCCAGAGATTCTTACCCTGAAAGCGACAATTTTTAGATAATGGCTCAATAGTTTATCGTAAATGTGAAGATCAGACCACCTGTTGGACAGGGCATTCAATGACAAGATGACTGCCTGAACTTTGTCCAACTACATTATTTTGGAGGTCCTGTCCTTTATAAGGGACATTCTGGCTAAGGGATTGAAAGCAACAATATTCTATTGATTTTAATCAGTAAGTAAAATTTGTAAATGAGAAGTACATTGCTGCCAAAACTTAAAAAGAACTAAAAGATGTTGAACTTATGCTTCATTAATAAGTATGTCAAACAGACCTCCGTGGAGGAGGATGTTATCAATGTAATGTCTTACCTGGGCTTCTGGAGAAAGATACTATCTGCAAAGTTTGCGTGTGGTGGCAAGGCTGTCGAGGTAGCCATGGACAGCCTGGAAAAGGGACATCGTGTCCCTTCAGAGGAGGAAGGCAAAGTTCTTGAGAAGCTGTTGAAATGGCACTGGACAGACATGTTAGCCAACCTATAAGAGCAAAATTGCTGGTCGTTGATTGAATAGGATCAGTAATTTTAATAGTACTGGATATCGGGTATGGGCCCCTAATGGACGGTACCACAGCATTAGGGTTGTGGTAATCCATCATGAGACACCCTTAATTTTTCCCAGATTTAAGAACATGAAAAAGTGGGCTGTCAAATGGAGAAACAGTGGGGATAACCCCCCTTTTTAAATTAGATTTTTTATAAATTTTAAACTGTGAAGGCCCAGTTTTAACTTACACTGGGTCATATTAACTGTTTTAACTCTGAGGGAGTTCATGGAGTTCCACTTATCAAGCCAATTTGTAAGTGCTAAAAATTGACTTTAATTTTAATTATTATTAATTACATTAGCACATTTATGCCTAATATAGAATATTTTAGGGCAGAGGTTGTTACTATGGGAAGTTTAGGAAAGGCTATAGTCTAAGTGAGGCACACCTATTTTTTCTCTATTTTATATTTAATTACCCTTTCCAGATTATAAGGGGGCCCAATGTCTAAATCTAGTGTGATGCCCAGTTATAACTATAATTCAAGGCCCAGTATCAATATATGAAATTTTGTCGATTGGTATATTTTAACAATGTTAAAATTAAGTTAGGACCTATGGTGCAGAGGTACAAAAGCTACTTAATGCCCTTTAAAAATCTTTTTTTTTTTAGAATATTTTAGGGCAGAGGTTGTTACTATGGGAAGTTTAGGAAAGGCTATAGTCTAAGTGAGGCACACCTATTTTTTCTCTATTTTATATTTAATTACCCTTTCCAGATTATAGGGGGCCCAATGTCTAAATTTAGTGTGATGCTCAGTTATAACTATAATTCAAGGCCCAGTATCAATATATGAAATTTTGTCGATTGGTATATTTTAACAATGTTAAAATTAAGTTAGGACCTATGGTGCAGAGGTACAAAAGCTACTTAATGCCCTTTAAAAATCTTTTTTTTTTTTTACAAATATTTTACTATATAAATTTAGGATGTGAATTTTGGATTTCCGACTAGATCAAATTATAGAACTTTGTTCTAATTTAGTTACAATGTATATATATATATATATATATGTATATATACACACACACATAGTATATCTATTTAGTAAATCTTTTATCTTGTATCTAGAGCTTTCATTGTTTTGTTTTTTGTTAATTGAAAATTTAAAATTGTATATATTTATGGTGTATAACATGATGTTTTCATATAGGTATACATAGTGGAATGACTAAATCAAGATAATTAACATATTCATGATCTCACATCCCCTTTTCTGTGGTGAGAACACTTATTTTTTATTTTTACATATTTTACTTTTATATTTTTTATTGAAACATAGCTGATTGTACTCATCTGTGGGGCACAGCATTAGTTATCAATGCCTGTGTGTAATATGCGATGCTCAAATCAGGATGATTAGTACATTACACAATGTAATCATTTTTTGTGGTCCTTTACCAATTTCTCAGTAACCCCTTCTCCCCCTTTCTCACCTCTGGTGGCCTCAGTTCTGTTCTCTCCTCTTGAAAATTCAACAAATTATTGTGATCATTTAAAACCTACTGAGTTAGCAGTTTTCAAGTATTAATATATTGATATTAACTGCAGCCACCGTATTGTACAGTAGATCTGAACTTATTACCCCTACTTCATTTAGATGTCTTTCTGTGTTTCGTAGCATTTCATTGAGCTTCAAGATGATTATTTTGAGCTCCTTTTCAGGAAATTCACAGATCTCCATTTCTTTGGGGTCAGTTCCTAGAGCTTTATTAGTTTCTTTGGTGGTGTCATGTTTGCCTGATTCTTTGTGATTTGTATAGTGTTTCACTTGTATCCTTGAATTTGAAGGGGAAAACACCTCTTCCAGTCTTTACAGACTGCTTTCCGCAGGTGACAGGCTTCTCCTGATGTGTCCCCAAGCTGATGGAATTGTCTCCGGGATCACTGTGGAATGGGTTGGAGTGGGTCATGCAGATGGATCTGCTGTGGGGTTCATGGTTGGTGGGCCTTTTACCTGGGGCTCTGGCAGGTGTGGATCCTGTCTGGTCCCTCAGTGAACTATACTTTCTCCAGGATCTCAGTCTGAAGGGCTAGGGTTGGGATGAAGGTCTTCTTCAGAATCCGCAGATGGCCCACCTATTACCAGGTGCACAGATGGGTGTGGCTCTCTTCAGGTCCCTGAGAAGGCTCCTGCTGGAGCACTGGGTGGGCCCCCAGTTGGGGCTGAGAGGCATTGGAACCCAGTTGTGGGGCTGGTTCTGGGGGTATAGTCAAGACCAAGGTCTTCCAGCCTGTCTCTGGGGTCACAGATGCATGTGTCTCCTGGCAGGTCCCTGGGTGGGAGGCCTGTTCTCAGACCTCAGTTGAAAGGGGCTGGAGCTGAATTACTGGCTGTTTTAAGATCTGTAGTGGAACTGAGATCAAAAGGATAAGCTGCAGGGACGCCAACAGGCATGTCTTTTTCTGGGTCCCTGTGTGGGCAGAACTGTTCTCAAGTCACAGCTGAGAGGGGTTGGAGCCGCTTTTCAGGGCTGTTTCAGGATCTGCTGTGGGACTAAGGTTGGCAAGCCTGCCCTGGGGACATAGATGGGTTTGTCTCCCAGAAGGTCTCTAGGAGGTTGTTTTTAAATCAATAAATAATCTAGGGGGTTGCATTATGTTTACTAGGCCTGGCACTTGCTCAGTACATAGGTTGTAAAGTTCCATTTTTTTTTCTTTTCTTTCTGGGCTTACAGCCACCTAAAATAGCAGTCTCATCTTCCACCCTTTTTTCCTTCTCNTATTCTATTGATTTTAATCAGTAAGTAAAATTTGTAAATGAGAAGTACATTGCTGCCAAAACTTAAAAAGAACTAAAAGATGTTGAACTTATGCTTCATTAATAAGTATGTCAAACAGACCTCCGTGGAGGAGGATGTTATCAATGTAATGTCTTACCTGGGCTTCTGGAGAAAGATACTATCTGCAAAGTTTGCGTGTGGTGGCAAGGCTGTCGAGGTAGCCATGGACAGCCTGGAAAAGGGACATCGTGTCCCTTCAGAGGAGGAAGGCAAAGTTCTTGAGAAGCTGTTGAAATGGCACTGGACAGACATGTTAGCCAACCTATAAGAGCAAAATTGCTGGTCGTTGATTGAATAGGATCAGTAATTTTAATAGTACTGGATATCGGGTATGGGCCCCTAATGGACGGTACCACAGCATTAGGGTTGTGGTAATCCATCATGAGACACCCTTAATTTTTCCCAGATTTAAGAACATGAAAAAGTGGGCTGTCAAATGGAGAAACAGTGGGGATAACCCCCCTTTTTAAATTAGATTTTTTATAAATTTTAAACTGTGAAGGCCCAGTTTTAACTTACACTGGGTCATATTAACTGTTTTAACTCTGAGGGAGTTCATGGAGTTCCACTTATCAAGCCAATTTGTAAGTGCTAAAAATTGACTTTAATTTTAATTATTATTAATTACATTAGCACATTTATGCCTAATATAGAATATTTTAGGGCAGAGGTTGTTACTATGGGAAGTTTAGGAAAGGCTATAGTCTAAGTGAGGCACACCTATTTTTTCTCTATTTTATATTTAATTACCCTTTCCAGATTATAAGGGGGCCCAATGTCTAAATCTAGTGTGATGCCCAGTTATAACTATAATTCAAGGCCCAGTATCAATATATGAAAGTTTGTCGATTGGTATATTTTAACAATGTTAAAATTAAGTTAGGACCTATGGTGCAGAGGTACGAAAGCTACTTAATGCCCTTTAAAAATCTTTTTTTTTTACAAATATTTTACTATATAAATTTAGGATATGAATTTTGGATTTCCAACTGGATCAAATTATAGAACTTTGTTCTAATTTAGTTACAATGTATACACACACACACACACACACACACACACACACGCATAGTATATTTATTTAGTAAATCTTTTATCTTCTTGTATCTAGAGGTTTCATTGTTTTGTTTTCTGTTAATTGAAAATTGTATATATTTATGGTGTATAACATGATGTTTTCATATAGGTATACATAGTGGAATGACTAAATCATGATAATTAACATATTCATGATTTCACATACCCTTTTCTGTGGTGAGAACATTTATTTTTTATTTTTACATATTTTACTTTTATATTTTTTATTGAAACATAGTTGATTGTACTTATCTGTGGGGCACAGCATTAGTTATCAATGCCTGTGTGTAATATGCGATGCTCAAATCAGGATAATTAGTACATTACACAATGTAATCATTTTTTGTGGCCCTTTACCAATTTCTCAGTAACCCCTTCTCCCCCTTTCTCACCTCTGGTGGCCTCAGTTCTGTTCTCTCCTCTTGAAAATTCAACAAATTATTGTGATCACTTAAAACCTACCGCGTTAGCAATTTTCAAGTATTAGTATATTGTTATTCACTGCAGCCACCATATTGTACAGTAGATCTGAACTTATTACCCCTACTTCATTTAGATGTCTTTCTGTGTTTTGTTGCATTTCATTGAGCTTCGAGATGATTATTTTGAGCTCCTTTTCAGGAAATTCACAGATCTCCATTTCTTTGGGGTCAGTTCCTAGAGCTGTATTAGTTTCTTTGGTGGTGTCACGTTTGCCTGATTCTTCGTGATTTGTATAGTGTTTCACTGGTTTCCTTGAATTTGAAGGGGAAAACACCTCTTCCAGTCTTTACAGACTGCTTTCTGCAGGTGACGGGCTTCTTCTGATGTGTCCCCAAGCTGATGGAATTGTCTCCGGGATCACTGTGGAATGGGTTGGAGTGGGTCATGCAGCTGGATCTGCTGTGGGGTTCATGGTTGGTGGGCCTTTTACCTGGGCAGGTGTGGATCCTGTCTGGTCCCTCAGTCAACTAGACTTTCTCCAGGATCTCAGTTTGAAGGGCTAAGGTTGGGATGAGGGTCTTCTTCAGAATCCGCAGATGGCCAACCTATTACCAGGTGCACAGATGGGTGTGGCTCTCTTCAGGTCCCAGAGAAGGCTCCTGCTGGATCACTGGGTGGGCCCCAGTTGGGGCTGAGAGGCATTGGAACCCAGTTGTGGGGCTGGTTCTGGGTGTATAGTCAAGACCAAGGTCTTCCAGCCTGTCTCTGGGGTCACAGATGCATGTGTCTCCTGGCAGGTCCCTGGGTGGGAGGCCTGTTCTCAGACCTCAGTTGAAAGGGGCTGGAGCTGAATTACTGGCTGTTTTAAGATCTGTAGTGGAACTGAGATCAGAAGGATAGGCTGCAGGGATGCCAACAGGCATGTCTTTTTCTGGGTCCCTGTGTGGGCAGAACTGTTCTCAAGCCACAGCTGAGAGGGGTTGGAGCCGCTTTTCCGGGCTGTTTCAGGATCTGCTGTGGGACTAAGGTTGGCAAGCCTGCCCTGGGGACATAGATGGGTTTGTCTCCCAGAAGGTCTCTAGGAGGTTGTTTTTAAATCAATAAATAATCTAGGGGGTTGCATTATGTTTACTAGGCCTGGCACTTGCTCAGTACATAGGTTGTAAAGTTCCATTTTTTTTTCTTTTCTTTCTGGGCTTACAGCCACCTAAAATAGCAGTCTCATCTTCCACCCTTTTTTCCTTCTCTTTTCTTTTCTTTCCCTTCCTTCTTTTCTTTCCTATTTAGGCTTTTAACCACCTGAAGCTGTGGTTCTTAGTTTCTGTGGTTGATACAGGAAAAGGTGGAGGGGGAAGGGGCCTGGTGTCCCTAGGCACTGCTCCCTGTCCTTAGTATGATCAGTTCCTTTCCCCATTCCCCCCTTTTTAAAATCTTAATCAAAATTGTTTCAAATGGCTTGTATCTCTAGGTGGCTAGGAATTTTTTTTCTCTCTTTAGATGTATACCTGACAAGCTCCTGGTGGTCCCAACTGGCACCTGTTGTGAGCTGCAGCCCCCTTTTCCAGGGTGTTCCCATCAACCTTAAAAAGGTTTGGGGACAAAGAGTGACAGCATCAAGGGCTGCAATGGGGGGGGGGGCATTGGTTCCAGCAGCATCAACCCTTAAGAGGTGCCACAGCAGACTCTCCAAGGCTTGATGCCAAGAAGGAGGAAAGCGAATTATTTCTTTCTCCCACAGCACATTGAATGGTGTGGACGGGGTCACCCACCCGCACTGCAGCCCTTCGGCCCCTCGGCTTTCCAGGCTAGCTCTCGGCAGTATGCACATGGCACACTCAGCCTGATTCTGCAATAGGGAAACTTCACTTCGGTCGGCAGAGGTCCTTCCTCAAATCAAAGTCACTCAGAGCTGTACTGAGAAACAGCCAATCCACATGGCCTACTGACTCTGGATCCCAGGGAGCCATAGGATAATTATCCCCCTCTTACTGGTATCATGGTCAGGAAGTGGTATCCTGAGATATGTCATTGGTATTGGAATAGGATTCTCTCTTTAGGATGGAAAGTCTTGACAGCCCTCAGAAGAAGTGACACAAAGCAGCACATAAGAACACCAGCAGGGTAGAGAGCCTTCCCAAACGGTAGAGCCCAATGGGGATAGCCAATTATTAAGCCAGGAGCAGTCAAAGGGCATTCTCTAGAGACAGCCCTCAGAAGAAGTGACACAAAGCAGCACATAAGAACACCAGCAGGGTAGAGAGCCTTCCCAAATGGTAGAGCCCAATGGGGATAGCCAATTATTAAGCCAGGAGCAGTCAAAGGGCATTCTCTAGAGACTTTCCACCCAAGTTCAGAATGAGCACATCCTTATTGCTAATTGTATTGTAAATGGGGAAGTAAGCTCCCATTGTGTGTTCCTCAAGAATCACTCTAACACAGTCATGGAAATTACACTGGGGAAAGTATATGAAATTAAAAGATTTGTTATACTCACAGGTTCTAGAGAGTGAACCATCCTGCAAGGGGCAAGGGGCGTATAGGAGGAGCTCCGAGGGTGCAGACTCAGCCAGTCAGATGCAGAGCGGAGAGAGGATGGACCTGTGGGCAAGTGCCTTTGTTGGAGTTTGAGATGGAGTACACAAGCAGAAAGTGTGAGGTGATTTTACTAATGCATTTGAATGTCACTACGTCACAGTTGGGGAAAGCAAGAAGAGGAACTTATGGCAGGGATCTGGTCATCTGAGTAGAGTGCTCACAGCCTATTTGTGGGGATATTGAGGCATCAGGAAAATACAAAGTTTTTGAAACTTACTATACAGTAAGTGTCCACTGATGTGTGAATAAAGAAAATGTGATATAAATATATATATATATTTTGATATATATATATTTTATAAAATATCTATATGTATTCCCCCCTCCCAGTGGAATATTATTTGGCCATAAAAAAGAAAAAAAATCCTACCACTGTGACAACACAGATGAACCTGGAGGACCTTATACTAAATGAAGTAAGCCAGACACAAATCATACAAATACTGTAAGATCTCAATTATATGTGAATCTTAAAAAGTGAAACTCATAGAAAAATATAGTAAAATGAAGGTTGCCAGAAACTGGGGGCGGGGGGGAATGTCACATGGGGAGGTTGGTCAAAGGATACAAACTTTCATTTATACGATGGCTAAGTTCTGGTGATCTAATGTACAACATGGTGCCAATAGTTAATAATATTGTATCCTACATGGAGATTTGCTAAGAGAATAGGTCTTACGTGTTCTCACCACACACACACACACAAGGTAACTACGTGAGGTGATAGAAGTGTTCATTAACTTGATTGTTGTGTCCTTGTATAATGTATGAGGTTACATCAAGGATTTCATAGAAAGGCTTGTATTATTTTTTAATTCTATTTTTTCCATGGACTTTGTGAAATACACTCATATATGTATATTGAATCATCATATTGTATACCATAAATATATACAATTTTTATTTGCCAATTATACCTCAATAAAATTGAGGAGAAAAAAGAAATCGTGTCAGCCAAATACTTAATTTTATCTCTTGCAAGTTTTTCCTTCCAAAAAATACAAAGACACGAACACAAT
Organism: Galeopterus variegatus; assembly: GCF_000696425.1. Classification (NCBI taxonomy): domain Eukaryota; kingdom Metazoa; phylum Chordata; class Mammalia; order Dermoptera; family Cynocephalidae; genus Galeopterus; species Galeopterus variegatus. The sequence goes on from NW_007727213.1 coordinate 329,138, forward strand.
TCTGTCTAATTCTTTGGCACTTTGTAACAAGAATGACCTTTCCTCCATTGTCCAACAAGATGTTCCTCTTTTCCATTTGCGATCTCATCAGAATGACCTTTACCATCTATTTTTCTACCAACATTCTGTTCAGGATTACTTAGGCATCCTCTAAGCTTTTCTCTGAAGTTTTCTCTCTAACTCTCCTCTTTTCTTTTTGAGCCCTCCCCAGAATTGTCCATAACAGGCCATTCATAGCAACTACCTAAAAACTCTTCCAGCCTCTACCCATTACCCAGTTCCAAAGCCACTTTCATGTTTTTAAGTATTTGCTACACAAGCACCTCCACTTCTCAGTACTAATTTTCTGTCATAGTCCATTCAGGATGCTGCAAAAAAAAAAAACAAAAAAAACCCCATACACTGGGAGGCTTATAAACAGAAATTTATGCTCACAGTTCTGGGGACTGGAAAGTCCAAGATCAAGAAGCCAGCAGATTCAGTGTCTGGTGAGGGCCCACTTCCTGGCTCATTTACTACTGTCTTTTTACTGTATCTCACTTTGTGAAAGGGGCCAGGGATCTCCATAGGGTTCTCTTTTCGAAGAGCACTAAACCCATTCATGAGGGCTCACCTCCCAAAGGCCCTACTTACTAATACCATGACTTTGGGGGTTAGGATTTTAACATATGAATTTGGGGGGAGGATAAACATTCAGACCATAGCACTACATAATATTTTGTTTAATTCCAGACATTGTGAATTGAACCTTGCTGGACTTTGAAATTTTTTATTCCTTTAAATATCTTGAGCTTTTAGTCTAGGATACAGTTATGTTACTTGGAAACAATTTGTTACTTTGGGTCTTGGTAGTCAGCTGAATACTCAGAGGGGACCCTGTAGATCTCCAGGTCTCCCTCTCCCAGCCCCTCTTCTCTCTATCCCCTCTCTCTCTCTCTCTCTCTCTCTCTCTCTCTCTTTCTCTCTCTCTCTCTCCCTCCCTCCACCCCACCACACTCCAACTCTCTCCTCTATGAGATTGTTTCCTGTAAATTCTAGCTACCTTGGTCGCCAGACTTTCAGCTCTTTCTCTCTGACTCTTGGATTCCTCTGACTGCTGTCTGGGTTCCCTCTTCCATGGGGGCCTGGAAACTCTCTCGAGGCTAAACTAGAGCAATAATGGGACTCAGCTTGTTAGCTTCTCATCTCTCATGGATCCCTATCTTTTATTGCCTGATATTGAAAATTATTGTTTCACATATTTTATTTGTTTTTTTAATTGTTTCAGGTGGGAAGGTAAATACACTTTCTGTTTCTTCATCTTAGATGAAAGCAGAAATTTCTTGTTCACCAAGATTTTTATCTTAATTTTGCACCAATCTATTCCTTCCATTACTCTATTACATTTTTTTCAATTAGGCTCTTCTTATATTTTTACTAGAATTTTAAAATAATACTCTACTTTCACTGCCTTTACTCTTGTCCTCATTTCCATTTTCACCCCTGCCACCTATCATCCTCAGTATTGCCACCAAGATGAGATGCGCAAAAATTAAAATATCTTTATACTACTGTGTTTAAAAATTTTAACCATTTAATGTTATATCACTTGCCTATAATGTAAAGCTCATATTCTTTAACATGGTATATCAAACCCTTCTTCATGTAGCCCTGTTTACTGCACAAACAATGAAAACATTATCACCAACATTTACTGCAACAAGCAATTGTGTATTACTGAGTGTCTGCCATTTGTCAGGGACTGGCGAATATCCTGTTAAAAAAGACGACAGTTCCTTCCCCATACTGGCCAGCCACCAAAAAAAAAAAAGAAGACAGTTCCTATCTTTGGTATCTTAAGACTAGCAAGTAAGATGACCAATAGATATAAAAAGTATGACCGACAGTCTTCATGTGTACAGGCTACTGTGTGAGCAACTATTCTGAGGTAATTAAAAGTTAGAGTTATTTCTCCTAGTGAAATGGTGTTTAACTGAGAAATAAAGTATGTATTAGCTCAAAGAAAGCTACTGGTAGGGAGGCAGTATGCAAAGAGGGAAGAACAGATACGAAATACCCTGAGACCAGGAGAGGTTTGGCATTCCCAAGAAATGGGAGGAAGCCAGTGTACCCTTGTTGACTGGGTTATAGTGAATGTCTCCTTTGAAGGCTGGAGAAGCTTCTTTAATTTCCCTCTTTTTTTTCCCAAAGATGACCAGTAAGGGGCTTTTAACCTTTGACTTTGGTGTCATCAGCACCACACTCTCCCAAGTGAACCACGGGCCGGCCCTACTTTCCCATTTCTGACCCATCACTAACACCTGACAACATTCGTGGTGTAATGTACTATTAGCAGGTCTTTCAAGTTTCCATGTCTTTACATGCCTATGTTCATTGGTATGTGCCGTTTCTCATGTCTTAAACCCTTTTGTCTTTTGTCCTTTTGGAAAAGTTCTCATCTTTGAAGATACGATTTAAGCCCTTCTCCACAGGAAATAGTTTTCTGATTGCTTATTCTACTCTCCTAGAAGATATGACCACTTTGTTCTTTACTTTTCACCCTGTGCTTTGAACGTAGGTTCATTATTGCTATCATGTGTTTATTTTACTTGACTCTGAGTGATTTAGAGTTAAAACCATGTGTTGTTCATTTTTGTTTCACTATTTGTGGAATCAGTAACAGTCTTGCTAATTCTATGGATCTGCTACATCCCATTAGAAAAGAAATAAAAATGCTGTTTATAGACAACCTACACAGAATTATTTATTAGACACATCTGGTTATGGAAAAATATTAAACATGGATATAATGATAAAAAAAGACTTAATTGCACTTTGCCTGTTTTTCTATAGTCTTTTAAACATAATTTAACTACATAACAATTCATACTTTTTTGTGTGTCTAATACGTTAGTCCAAAACAAAGTTCATTTCATACAATCCAGCAATCCCACTGCTGGATACATACCCAAAAGAGTGGAAATCATCATATCGAAGGGACACCTGCTCTCCCATGTTTATCACAGCTCTATTTACAATAGCCAAAACTTGGAATCAACCTAAATGTCCATCAAGGAATGACTGGACAAGGAAAATGTGGTATACGTACTACTCAGCCATCAAAAAGAGTGAAATTCTGCCATTTGCAGCAACGTGGATGAACCTGGAGAAAATTAAGTCAAGTGAAATGAGCCAGGCACAGAAAGAGAAATATTACATGTCCTCACTCATAAATAGGAGCTAAAAACATAAACAAATAAATAAAAAAGAAAGATACACCAATCACAATAATTTGTTTAACTTTCAAAAGGAGAGAACAGAACTGAGGCCACCAGAGGTGGGAAAAAGGGACGGAGAAGGGAGGATTGTGAAAAATTGGTAAGGGACCAAAAAAGAAATGATTACATTGTATAATGTTGAATATGCTAATTACCCTCATTTAAGCATCACATATTGCACACACAGGTATTGATATTATTATATGTTGTACTCACAGATATGTACAATCAATTGCATTTCAATAAATAAATTTTTAAGAGGACACTAAAAAAATAATTTTTTAAAAGTTCAAAAATTAATCATATTCAACAACAGTATATGAATTTCCTCTCTTTTTTTGTAAATCTGTGGGAAGTGTTTCTCAATTTCCTTTGGTTGTTCAATGTCCCATGTTAAAGAAAACATGAATGTGAAAGGAAACCTCAGCTCTTTCAATGACTTCCCTTTTTGGGTTGACTCCACCTTCATTATGTAGCCTTTCCATATTAGTGAGAGTAAGGTGATTTTTAGGATTCTTAGTAGTCCTCTTCTTTAGGAGAACACTTCTATGGACTAATAGAAGAAGATTTAGGAATTATTAAAATCATAAAACTTTGAAATGGACAAACTCAGAATGGTGCTACTTGAAGATTCTGGATCTGCTGGTAAAAGCTTTTCATTTATTCTATATTTACCCTTTAATGAAATATAGAATTATTCTGACAGTCAATATGATTTAAAAGTGATCAGCGTCAGGAGAGTAAGGAACGGGAAAAGTGCATTAAGCTTATATGGCAGTAGTTTTGATCTGCCATAGACCTGAAACTGAGGATGTGAGACAGGAATCTGAGTTGGCATTGATTTGTGACACTGCTGTGTGAAATTAAGCCAGGAATCGAAATTAACTGAATTGTATTGAGTATGAAAATAATAGCTGTTAGAAAAGACAAAATATGTAGGAATGAATATCAATTGATAGTTGATCCTAGAGGAGATTTAGAATAACACCTCTGAATGCTGAAATCTACTTCATGATTTACATGGACATATTAAAATCATTTAGCATTTTTACTTTTGCATTAGAGTTGGGTTAGAGTAACAAGGAGTTGTGAGAGTGACAAGCAGCTCTAAAAAATGTTTTATGCTATGTACATAAAAGCAAAGATAATAACATCAAATATTTGGGTTTTTCAAATATAAACATCATCTCTTTATTCCATCGATGTATAGTTCAGCTACTGTTTGGCAGGAACTTTGCCAGGTACTGGTGAAACCATGATGAGCACGATCGATATGATCTGTTCCCTTATGGAACTTCACCATGTAACAGTGCGGATCAGGTGGACGTGGATGGAGGTGGGGGCATCGGTAGTTGAATACCGAGAAGGTCAGGGAATATAGAAACCTCAGGAAACCTGCCCTGTGCCTACAGAGAGAACGGCCCACCTTTGAGCTTTATTGATGCCTTTTCATATTTTTGTGTTTTAAGACCTGCCCTTATAATTCTTGTTTCCAACCCCACCTCTCCTCTAATTCCTCACCCCTAGGTTGCCTATAAACCCAAACATTTCCAAAGCTGTTTCACTGAGATTATATGATCGTGGGTATACTTTTTTTTTTTAACTTATCAACATACAGTGTAGTTGATTTTTGTGTCCCTTTACCAATTCCTTTTTCCCCCATCCCACTCCCTGCCTCCCCTTTGGGTATAAATTTTTCTTGTCTGTCTTGCTATTTAAAAGGAAAAGTTTTCTGTCTTGGTTTGTCCTTCTTTGTTAATCAGAAACCTCTGAAACCATCTGTCTTCCCCAAAGTCTGTTTTGGGGAAGACTGTACTTCTGCCCTCTTTTTTTAAAACAGACTTTAGAAGGTGTTTTGTCCACTTGAGTCCCTCCACTGCTGCTGTGGTCTCACTTCTCAGTGCCTGTTTGATCACCAGTTCTCTCGGTGAGTACTTGCCAAATTTACTCGCAGCCTCAGCTCACTCTGACAAGAATTGTTAGAAAGCAAATGATTCTCCTGAAGGCTGAGTAGCATCTAAACTAAGTAATATGCCTCATGGATTCAAAGGATTGGATATTAAAAGCACACAGAAAGAAAATAACTATGACAATAAAATATTAGCATGGTTTTCCCCAAAATAAAATAAGTGCATTTTATTTAAAGATTGGAAATAATGTCTAGATGAAAGACAGGAAAGAATACAGAGAAGAAATCTCAGAATTATTGGAACAAAAGGGAATTTTGGGAACACTTTTAAAAAATTCAAATGCCAAAATTTATCTAAAAATGTATTGGGAGAGGCCAGGCTGGTGGGACCACTAGGTTCCTAAAAACTAAAATTATGACAGAGAGGCAGCTGAGATCATTTGGAGGGGAGGATTTATTTTATGGTAGAAGATAAGACGAAAATATCTCCATCTCGATTTCCATTTAAGTAGATGCATTTCAGTCAGATTTCAACTACTGTTTTTAAAATTCTTTCTATTTTACATATATGTGTGAAATTGGTATTAAACACATTACGACTTGTTTTTCATCTTCACAAGTTTACTGTCAGCCTTCTTTCTATTGATTTCAATATTTTGGAGAAACTTATGAAGCTCATCCCTATGAAATTTTGTAGCATGTTATTTAAATGGTAAACATAAATTGCCACTGTTAAAAATATCCAGCTATAAAATATAGATATCATATTGTATTATGTCACTTAGCTTTACTGGTTATATGTTATTGCTTAATTTGAAGACTGTGAGGCTGATATTTATATATAAATGCTGATAAAACAGCATTCTTCTATTGCACCATGGATGGGACCAGATGGTTCTCAAATCTGACTTTGAAGGACAAATAAGTAATCTAAACAATAATAATTCTCTGCCTGTTCTTTGTGACCTTGACCAATTGCTGTATAACCGTTTGTTGCAGGAGGAACAGACAAGGAGCTAAGGCTAGCAGCTGGTGAAAACAAGTGTAGTGGGAGAGTTGAAGTGAAAGTCCGAGAGGAGTGGGGAACAGTGTGCAATAACGGCTGGAGCACGGAGGAGGTCTCTGTGATTTGTAGGCAGCTGGGATGCCCAACTGCTATCCAAGCCACTGAATGGGCTAACTCCAGTGCAGGTTCTGGACGCATTTGGATGGATCGTGTTTCTTGTCGAGGGAATGAGTCAGCCCTTTGGGACTGTAAACATGATGGATGGGGAAAACATAACTGTACTCACCAACAGGACGCTGGAGTGACCTGCTCAAGTAAGTCTTGCATTAGTCAGAGCCTCCATATGAAATGCGTGGTGGGGGAAAAACATATGTACATGAGTTAAAAACTAAAACGAGCCACTTTTCTGTAAGTAATCTAGTCTATATACAGAATTATCCAATCCATTGCAAGAAGACCAGAAAATACATGGCAGAGCCCATGTTTTAAGACAAAAAACAAAAAAAAATCAATAAAGATGCTGGACACTATTATCAATGAAGAAGTGACTGGCTTCAATTTTGTAGTCAGTGATTCTACTCCTCCATAAAAATATTATAACTAAATTAATTCCTTCAAAAAAAAAATCAATAAAGATGCTGGACACTATTATCAATGAAGAAGTGATTCAATTTTGTAGTCAGTGATTCTACTCCTCCATAAAAATATTATAACTAAATTAATTCCTTCTTCCCTTTCCCACTGCCATGTTGCTTTAATGCATTGACCCATAAATCATTACTCTTGGTCCATTAACTGATAACTAACTTTCTGAAGCAAGACACAGATATTCCAAGCACTAATTGGAGAAAGGATGTTTTGAAAGTATCATGCTTTTCCCAGAGTACAATGCTGTTCATTCCGTTTACATTGTGTTTTTAATTTACAAAACATTTTCATAAGTTTTGTCTGAGCTGACCTCATAATAATCCAGAAAGCTATGTGTCAGGCCTTTCTGCTGACAAATCCCAGGGGGATGTTTCTGACCAGTTTCCAATTCCTGGGCTCCCCATTTCTCCTTGCCTATTTCACTGACATTTGTGCGCCCCTCTCACCAGCCTCTATCTTAGAGGCCATCGTCCCCATAGGACTGGTTGTAGAAATGACTGATGGCTACCCATGCATTATGACGTGGTGGGAACAACACAGGCTAGTATCTAAAAAACTGTCAGGTTAAATTCTAGCACGGTTACTTATTAATGCTATGATTGTGCGAGTCGTTAAATCTCTCTCAGCCTCCATTTCTGAGGACTAAAAGACATGCTGCACGTGAGGCGATTGTACATTGTCTGGTGCACAATGAATGTTGAAAGCATCAGTTCCCGCATGGCTCCCTGCCTTTCATCACTTTAATGACTCAGTTCTGTTTCTTCTTCCTCTTCCTCCTCCATTCTCTCCCCTCTGCTCCGCCCCCTCCTCCTTTTTCTTCATTCCTTTTATTGTTAATCATTATGGGAGATATAACAAAATAGGGCATAACAAAAGTAACATCTACAGCAAAGTTTAAGATCATACTAAATCCTAGCAGGCTCTTTCCATAATTGTTGCTGTCTGTATAGCTGGCTGATTAGCTAAGACATCAGTGTAGTACTTTTAGCTCCTGTTTTTTGTTTTTTGATAACTAATGATGGAGTTGATCAAACTATTTTAAGTTTATACACCTAAAGCTCTAACTGGAGCATAATAATAGAAAAGTACTTACAACCATTCAGACTCACTAGTTTCATGGGGTTGCAGAGTTTGCATGTCTGAGATTCTCTACCCTAATTCATGGTCAATCCTCAAAGCTTCTGCCTTTTGGGAGATACTGTTATCAGATGCACCGAGGCAATATTGCATAATAGTCAAGAGAATAGACTCTGGTGCTAATTGTCTTTTTCCCCATATCCTGGCTCTACCATTTTCGAGGTGTTTGACACTGTGCCAATTATTTAACCTCGGATTGCTTATCCAAGGGGATAATAATAATAATAGCACATAATGCTTAACGTTGTTGTGAGGACTAAAGAAGACAGCATGTGTAGTACACTTAGAACAGCATACACATATTTTAATTGTGAGATCATTCTTCTTATTATTAATTATCCATAATAGAAAAAACAGAACCTTGTTAAGTGGAGGTCTTTGCCTGAAGTTTAGACCTTTTACAATTGAATTCCTTTTTCAGAAAAAATGCTTCTAAACACTTTGCTCAATAACGAACAGTTTTTGTTTTTCAGGTGTCCTAAAATTTCATCTAATGTCTCTTTTTCTCAGATATTTTAGTCCTAATAGAAAATTTAAGGAATAGTGTATAGAGATAAGTTTCTTTGTGAAAAAGCTCTTTGTTGCTAAAAAAAATGGTATCAGATGCCTTGAGGGAAAGAAGCTTTGTTTCAAACAGGAAATTGGTAAAAAAAATAAAATAAAATAAATAAATAAATCATTTTGATTGATTTTTCCCTCAATTTTTAAGAATTTGGTATACCAATGGTATCAGATGCCTTGAGGGAAAGAAGCTTTGTTTCAAACAGGAAATTGGTAAAAAAAAAAATAAATAAATAAATAAATAAATCATTTTGATTGATTTTTCCCTCAATTTTTAAGAATTTGGTATACCAGAGGGTGCCTTTGCAAACTACTATGCATTTTTATATTTGCTTTTTTCTACTTTCTAATTTCAAATTCAACTTCAGTCAATTATTTATGCTCTGAGCCATTTGTAATAAAGAAAAGTTAAGATTTAGATTATAAATGTTCAACAAATGACAGCTTGTCATTTTTCCTACTTTGTTGTATAGACCAATTTTATTATTATCTGTTTTTTTAAATACATAATTTTAGTCAAAACTACCTGTTTCTATATTAAAAGAGTATTTACTTCTGTCCTAGTAATGGAAGAAAGCAAAACAGAAAGCTCAGAAACTTTGATGTGTAAAACATTTTGCTTGGTGAGTAGACGTATATGAAGTCCTAATTGTTAACTGGATTTTAATAGGTTGAAATTCTCCAATATGTGGATCTAGACAACATTCAAAATCAGGCACCATTTTAAAGACAGCATCAAATCAGAGACAGCATCAAATCAAAGACAGCATCAAAGTGTCCAGAGGAGTCCTCTTTTTAAAATTCACTTCTGAATGAATATCACTTCTGAACTCTGGTCTTTTCTCTGCTCTAGATGGGTCCAGTTTGGAGATGAGGCTGAAGAATGGAAGAAACCGGTGTTCAGGAAGAATAGAGATCAAATTTCAGGGAAAGTGGGGAACAGTGTGTGACGATAACTTTAACATAGATCATGCTTCTGTGGTCTGTAAACAACTTGGATGTGGAAGTGCTATTGGTTTCTCTGGTTCAGCTACTTTTGGAGAAGGTTCTGGACCGATCTGGTTTGATGACCTTGCATGCAATGGGAGTGAGTCAGCTCTCTGGAACTGCAAACACGAAGGATGGGGAAATCACAACTGTGACCATGCCGAGGACGCTGGCGTGATTTGCTTAGGTAAGGGCTGATCTGGGCTGTTCTGTTCTCAAAGAGAGGACAAAAGGAAGGGACAAGAGCCTTAAAAGTCTGACCTCATAAGAACATAATGAAGTCTGCTTCCTTTGTCACCTCGTTATTACCTCATTTCAGGTTCCTGTTCTGATAGCTGTGGAGTTTTTACTCTAACTGAAATTAGGAAAACTAGGGAAGAAGGATGAACAGTGAAATTGAGATCCAGGTCACGAGGATAGAAGACAGTGTTTAGAGAAGTCCAACAAGAAAGAAGGAAGGAAGGAAAGAAGGAAGGGGGGAGAGAGAAACACACACACACACGGGGGGACAGGGAGGGAGGGAAAGAGACTGGCTTAGCTACAAAATTTTGCTGTCTGGATGAGTTTTAGAAGCAAACCACACTCCCCCTATCATCATGTAACCAACAAAAGCCTCCTCCTTAGCCACATTTACCCACCCCTTCTCAAATCATCACCTCAAATTCATAGAATCAAATGACAAAAACAAAAACGAACCACTTGGGTTTTCTACTAAAACCTCATTAATGCTGGGGCTATGCTATGAGCATGCACTGTGTCTGTCTACAGACTGCTGTGTACCTCGCTTAGATCAGGGGACAGGTGTGCAGGGATGTCACTCTTCCTTTTTCACTGGAGTTCTTAGTTTGAAGGAGACCTAGTGCGTTTTGAACCCCAGAGAACACTTAGGAAAATATAGCTAGAGTTAAAATATTCTATCTTCACCAAGTTCTCTCTCTCTCTCTCTCTCTGATGAAGGAAATTTAATTCAAATTAATTTAAATATAATACTGGCTCAGAAAAGTAGAATATCCAGAGGGTTTAGGTGGCTTCTTGCATGGCTACATCCAGGGGTTTAAATGATGTCATCTGAGTTCTGTCTCTTCCTCCGCTTCTTGAGTTGGCTTTTTCTTGTTGCACAATGTGACTGTATAGTTTGAACCACAAAGAACAAAAGGATGAATTTTGTTAACTAAACAAAGGCAAAGGGATTAAGGGGAGAAAACACACAGTATGTACCTTCCATTCATCTTTACCCACCAAAATCTCTCTAGGCCTCTCTCTCATCAGCACTTTTCATCTCAATGTGTTTTGCACATGCTGAGGAATCACATTAAATAAGAATGTGACAACAAAAACTGAAACTGCCAGAGGAAAAAAGCAGTTTATTTTATCACAGGATGTTCTTCAGAACCAAGGTCTGTTCTTTGAGGAATATCGACTGTGGGAAGGAGAAAGGAGTGAAGGCAAAGGCTCTTTGCTCTGCTCTGCTTTTAAACGAAGGAAGTGCTCACAGCAGGGCCAGGCACCTAACGCACACTAGGTCGTGTGGATAGCTAATGCAGTCAGAGGCAAAGGGGGTAGAGAATATCAAGATAAACTGGCGTCTGTGGGTACCACCTCAACACATGCAAATATATTTTAACAAGAAAAAGTAAACAATTCTAACAAAAACTCTGTGGTGGCCACACAAGCAGATCTCCAGGTAAAACTCAGCTCTCCCCTCCACGCCCCACTGGACCTCCTGTTAGGAACTCCTCCTGGAGTATGTGCTCTCTATACTGAAAAGTCCTGTCTTCTTGCCTGCCCCACTCCTCCTTCTATATTTCTTTTGAATAAAAATTATACTGATAATTTTTTCTTTATTTTTAACTATACATATTTATAGGGTATGATGTGATATTCCAATACATGTATACATTGTGCAATGATCAACTCAGGGTAATAAGCATATTCATCATAAACATTTATCATTTCTTTGGGATGAGAACATTCAAAAATGTTTCTTCTACCCATTTAAAACATACACTGTTGTTAACTCTAGTTGTCCTACTATGCAATTGAATACCAAATATTCTTCCCATATAACTCACTTTGTACCCGTTGACCAGTCTCTCACCATTACTCCTCCCACTTCCCCAGCTGGTAGTCACAATTCTATCCCCTATTTCTATCAGAACAGTCTTTTGATTCCATGCATCAGAGACATCATGCAGTATTTGTCTTTCTGTGCATGGCTCATTTCACTTAACATAATGCCCTCAAGTTCCATTCATGTTCCACAAATGACAAGATTTCATTCTTTTTTAAGGCTAAATAGTATTCCATGCTTTATACGTACCACATTTTCTTTATCCATTCATCCACTGATGGACATTTAGGTTGACTCCATATCTTGGTTATTGTGCAGAGTTCTGCTATAAACTTCAAAGTGTAGATATCTCCTCAGCATACTGATTTCATTTCCTTTGGATATATGCCCAGTAGTGGGATTGCTGAATCATGTGGTAGTTCTATTTTTAATTTTTTTAGAAACCTTCATACTGTTTTCCATAATGGCTGTACTAATTTACAGTCCCACCAGCAGTGTCTAAGGGTTCTCTTTTCTTCACATCCTCACCAACATTTGTTGTCTTTTGATATTTTTATTGCAGCCATTCTGACTGGTGTGGAGTGATATCTCATACTTTTGATTTACATTTCCATGATGCTTAGTGATGTTGAACATTTTTTCATATATCTGTTGGCCTTTTCTATGTCTTCTTTGAGAAATGTCTATTCAGGTCTTGCCCACTTTTAAATTGGAGTTATTTGAGTTTTTTGTTGTTGAGCTTTTCAAGTTCCTTATATACTTTGGATAGTAACTCCTTATAGGATGTGAAGCTTGCAAATATTTTCTCGCATTCTATAGGTTGTTTCTTCACTCTATTGATTCTTTCCTTTGCTGTGCAGAAACTTTTCAGTTTGATGTAGTCCCATCTGTCTATTTTTTTGCTTTTGTTGCTTGTGCTTTTGTGGTTTTATCCAAGAAAATCCTTGCCTAAACCAATGTCATGAAACTTTCTTCTCGTTTTCTTCTAGTAGTTTTGTAGTTTCAGGACTTACATTTAGGGCTTTATTCCATTTTGAATAATTTTTGTGTATGGTAACAGGCAAGGATCTACTTCAATCTTCTGCATATTGATATCCAGTTTTCTCAGCACCATCTATTGAAGAAACTGTCCTGTCCCCATTGTGTGTACTTGGCACCATTGTCAAAAGTCAGTTGGCTGTAGATACCTGAATTTATTCCTGAGCTTTCTATTTTTGTTCCATTGCTCTGTGTGTCTGTTTTTATGCCAATACCAAGCTGTTTGGGTTACTATGGCTTTGTAGTATGTTTTGAAGTCTGGTAGTGTGATGCCACCCCTGTTCTTTTTGCTCAGGTTGCTTTGGCTATTCAGGGTCTTTTGTGGTTCCATATGATTTTTAGAACTATTTTTTCTATTTCTATGAAGAGTATAATTGGTATTTTGACAGGAATTTCATTGAATCTGTAGATTACTTTGAGTAGTATGGATATTTTAACAATAATTCTTCCAATCCATGAACATGGGATATCTCTCCATTTATTTGGGTTATCTGTGTCTTTTCCAATTTCTTTCATCAATGTTTTACAGTTTTAATTGTAGTGATCTTTCACCCTCTTTGTTAAATTTATTTCTTGGTATTTTATATTTTTAGTAGCTATTGTAAAAGAGTTTTCCTTCTTTGTTTCTTTTTCAGATAATTTGCTATTGGCATATAAAATGCTACTGATTTTAGTATGTTTATTTTGTATCCTGCAACTTTACTGAATTTGTTTATTAGTTCTAAAATTTTTTGATGGTGTGTTTGGGGTTTTCTGTATATACAATCATGTTACCTAAATAGAGTGACAGTTTGACTTCCTCCTTTCCAATTTGGATGTCCTTTGTTTCTTTCTCTTTCCCAATTGCTCTGGCTAGGACTTCCAGTACTACATTCAATAAAATGGTGAAAATAGACATCCTTGTCTTGTTCTAGATCTTATAAAAAAAAAAAAGCTTTCAGCTTTTCCTCATTCATTATGATGTTAGCTATGGGGTTGCTATATGTGGCCTTTATTGTGTTGAGGCACATTCCTTCTATGCCTAATTTGTTGAAAGTTTTTATTATGAAGCAACATTAAATTTTATCAAATGTTTTTCTGCATCTGCTCAAATTATCATATGGTTTTTGTCCTTCATTCTGTTGATGTGAAGTAGCACATTTACTGGTTTGTGTTTGATGAACTGTTCTTGTATCTGTGGAATGAATCCTATTCAATCATGGTGAATAATCTTTTTGATGCTGTTGGATTCAGTTTGCTAGTATTTTGTTGAGGATTTTTGCATCTATATTCATCAGGGGTGGAATGAATCCTATTCAATCATGGTGAATAATCTTTTTGATACTGTTGGATTCAGTTTGCTAGTATTTTGTTGAGGATTTTTGCATCTATATTCATCAGGGATATCGGCCTGTAGTTTTCTTTCTTCGTGAGTTCTTGTTAGTTTTGGGTATCAGAGTAATGCTGACCTCGTAGAATGAGTTTACAATAATTCTCTCCCCTTCAATTTTTTGGAATAGTTTGAGAAAAATTAGTATTGGTTCTTTAAAGGTTTGGTAGGACTTAACCTTGAAGTCATTTGGACCTTGGCTTTTCTTTGATGGGAGAATTTTTATTACAGATTTAATCTCATTATCAGTTATTAGTCTGCTCAGATTTTTTATTTCTTCATAATTCAATTTTGGTAAGTTGTAAGTATCTAGGAGTTTATGTGTTTCTTCTAGGTTTTCCAAGTTGTTGGTGTATAAGTGTTCATAATAGTCTCCAATAATTCTTTTTATTTCTGTGTTATCAGTTGTAATTACTCCTTCTTTGTTCTTGATTTTATTAATTTGAGTCTTCTCCCTTTTTTTCTTAGACTTCCTAAAGGTTTGTGAATTTAATTTATCTTTGTAAAAAAAACCCAACTCTTTGTTTTATTGATCTTTTGTATTGCCTTTTTAGTCTTAACTTTATTTCTGCTCCAATCTTTATTATTTTTTTCCTTCTACTTATTTTGGGTTTGGATTACTCTAATTTTTCTAGGTCTTTGAGCTGCTGTGTTATGTTGTTTATTTGAGATCTTTCTATTTTTGGGATGTAGGTATTGATTGCTGTAAAATTCCCTCCTGGAACTGCTTTTGCTGTACCCAACAGGTTTGGTATGTTATGTTTCCATTACCATTTGTCCCTAGCAACTTCTTAATTTTTTTCTTAATTTTTCCCTTGATCCAATAGTTGTTCAGGGACTAGTTGTCTAATTTCTATGTATTTGTATAGTTTTCTAAGTTCTTCTTGTTATTGATTTCTAGTTTTATTGCATTGTGGTCACAAAAGATATTTGATACGATTTCAGTTTTTTAAATTTGTTGAGACTTGTTTTGTGACCTACCATGTGACGTATCCTGGAGAATGCTCCATGTGCTGTTGAGAAAAATTTGTGTTCTACAGTTGTTGAGTAGAATGTTCTAAAGATGGCTGTCAAGTCCGTTTGGTCTAGGATGCAGTTTAACTCTGCTGTTTTTTTGTTGATTTTTCCTCTGCAGGATATATTCATTGCTAAAAGAGTGATGTTAAAGTTCCCTACAGTTATTGTATCAAAATCTCTATCTCCCTTTAGGTCTATTAATATTTGCTTTATATATTTAGGTGTACCAATGGTGGATGCGTATATATTTACAATTGTTATATCCTCTTGGTGAATTGACCCTTCATCATTATATGAGGGTACCTCAAAAAGTTAATGGAAAGTAGAATTAAAAGAAAATATAAATCTTTCCATGAACCTTTTGAAGGCCCTTGTGTATCACCTTCCTTATCTCTTGTTACAGATTTTGATTTAAACTCTATAATTTATCTGATATAAGTATAGGTACTCCTGCTCCCCTTTGGTTTTCATTTGTATGGAATCTTTTTTTATTCCTTCACTTTCAGTCTATGTGTGTCCTTACAGGTGATGTGAGTTTCCCATAAGCAGCATGTATTTGGGTCTTTTTCTTTTTTAATCTATTTAGCCATTCTATGTCTTTGAATTGGAGAATTTAATCCATTTACATTTAAGGTATTTATCTATAAGTAAGGTCTAACTCTTGCCATTGTTTTTATTTGTTCTTTAGCTTTTTTGTAGTTATTTTCTTCTTTTCTACCCCTCTTGCTGTCTTATGGTTAGTTAAAACACACTCTAGTAGTGTGTTTTGATTTCTTGCTTTTTATTTTTGGTGTATCTATTATAGGTTTTTGTTTTGTGGTGACCATGAGGCTTATGAAAAAAAATATGGTCATTGTAACAACTTATTTTAGGCTGATAGCAACTTAAATTTGTTTGTAAAAATGGGAAAAGAAACAAAGAACAAAAAATAAATTAAAAAAAATTTTAAACTTCACACTTTATCTCCATTTCCTCCCACATTTCACATTTGGGATTTTTGATGTCCCACTTTATATTATTTTATATTGCCTATCTCTTGATAAGTTAGAGTGGTTTTTATTATCTTTAATAGTTTTACTCTTCAGTCATCATACTAGAGATAAAGGTGGTTTATGTATCATGTTTACAGTATTCTGAGTTCACCCAGAAACTTACTCTTTCCAGTGATGGAACAACTTTCAGATGTTTTCCTGGTTTATGTTAGGACCTCTTTCTTCCTGTTTGAAGAACTCCCTTTAGCATTTCTTGAAAGACAGGTCTGGTGGTGATAAGCTCTCTCAGCTTTTGTTTGTCTGGAAAATCTTTATCTCTCCTTCACTTCTGAAGAACAGCTTTGCTGGGTACAGTATTCTTTTTTGGCAGTTTTTTTTCTGCAGGACTTTGAATACATCATCCAACTCCCTCACGACCTGTAAGATTTCTGCTGAGAAGTCTGCTACCAGGTGAACTAGGACTCCCTTGTGTGTTATTTGCTCTTTTTTCTCTTGCTGATTTCAGAATTTTCTTTTTATCTTTGACCTTTGAGAGGTTGATTACATTATGTCTTAGGGTAGACTTATATATATTTGGGTTGAACCTGATTGGTGACTTTTGACCTTCCTATGTGTAAATATTTGTATCTTTCCCTGGGTTTGGGAAGTTTTCCGTTATTATCTCTTTGAATAAGCTTTCTATACCTTTGGCATTCTCAAGTCCCTCTTATACCCCAATGACTTGAATATGTGCTCTTTTGATCTGTCCCATAGTTTCTGTAGGCTTTGTTGGTTCCATTTCATTCTTTTTTCTTTCTTTTTTCTCCTCCACCTTTGTATTTTCAAATACCCTGTCTTTAAGCTCAGTAATTCTTTCCTCTGCTTGATCAGTTATGTTGTCAAAGCCCTTTATTGCATATTTCATTTGGTTCAATGTGTGTTTCAACTCCAGGATTTCTGCTTTATTTTTCTATATTGTTTCAATCTCTTTGTTAAATTTCTCTGATGCATTACCAAGCTGCTTCTCTGTATTCTCTTGAATTTCACTGAGTTTCTGAAGAACAGCTATTTGGGGTTCTTTGTCTGAGAGGTCACACATCTCCATTGCTTTAGGGTTAGTCTCTGCAGAGTGCCTTATTTTGCCCAATTGATGAGGTCATGGTTGGCTGAATGTTTTTGATTTGGTGGGCATGTGACAACATGTGCACATTGAAGGATTAGGTATCTATTCCACAGGCTTTGTAACTGCCTGTCTTCCCAGAGATTTTAAATAGGTTGTCTGTGTACTGTGAGCCTGTAGTCACTGTCACTGTTTCAGCATTAGGTGGCAACCTAAGCCCAGTTTTACCGTTTGTGGTTGGTATGTTATTTCTTTTCCAACACTAGAGGGCGGCTAAGCCCAGGTTTGCTGTATGCCTGGTATTATTAAGGTATGGATGAAGAATGAATGGGATGACTAAAGAGGGCAGTCCTTCCTGTGTGGGGTTCAGCCACTTGCTCTTCATCCACAGTCGCCAGTCTGGGGCGACTGAGCTCTGCCTGGCCCTGGCCCTCATTGTGGTGGGCCTGGCCCTTGGCTAAAAGGCATCCTTGGCCCAGGTGGCCAATGTCTTAGTCTGGGCCGTGCTGCCTGGGGTTGAGGGAGGGATGGGGTGTATGGTCCTGTGCTACCATTGGCTGCTGAAGGGCTGGGGGGTGAAGTTCACAGCCACTGAGATCAGCCCAGCACAGGGGAACAAACTCCCAAGCCTTTGCTGCTATGGCCTGCCTGCCACTAAGGTTCATTCTTGACTTGAGGCTGGTGCAGTCAGTAGGTAGTGATGCCGGACAGGTGGGGTTGAGAGTCTGTCTCTGCCTGGTGCCAAAGCAAGACCAGATGCTCCATCTGTGTGTCTGGCCTGAGGCTGGTGGCCATGGGGTTCTGCCTGGTACTGGATTTCACTGTGACCACCTAACACTAGACTCCCATCAAAGTCCTGCACTCATTTTTCTCTACCTCTCCCATGCAGGCTTTGTCTCTCTCCAGCTGTGCTGCTTTGAGTCGGGGGAGAAATTAAGTGGGCAGTGCAATTCTGTTCTTCCTGCCCTCTTCAATGAGTCTTTTATTATGCTAAAACCAGATACTGTGATTTCTTTCCTGGTTTCCTTAGCTCTTGTGAAGGTGTTTTCCTTCATGGATAGATGTTTAATTGCTGTATATGTGGGGAACAATCACTGGAGGGTCCTATTTGGCCATCTTGCTCTGCCCCTTTATTTTCTTCCATCTTTAATGATTTTCAGTAGTAGTGCATCATGATTTTCTCTGTCTCTACTTATGTCTCTTGCTTTTTCTTTAACTCATTCTCAGGTACAGCTACTTACAGTCCCCCTATTCTTGTTTCCTTGTCACTGACTTGTTGTGTGTCCCTGTTACAGATGGAGCAGATCTGAACCTGAGACTGGTAGATGGAGTCACTGCATGTTCAGGAAGATTAGAAGTGAAATTCCAAGGAGAATGGGGGACAGTGTGTGATGATGGCTGGGACAGTCAGGATGCCGCTGTGGCATGTGAGCAACTGGGATGTCCAACTGCCGTCACTGCCATCGGTCGAGTTAATGCCAGTGAGGGATCTGGACACATTTGGCTTGACAGTGTTGCCTGCCAGGGGCATGAATCTGCTCTCTGGCAGTGTCAACACCGCGAATGGGGCAAGCATTATTGCAGTCACAATGAAGACGCAGGTGTGACATGCTCTGGTAAGTTAGAACAAAACAAAACAAGAAACAGAGAGGGAAGGACCTGTGTTCTTTAGGAATAGGAATACGTGAGATGAGAGAGGTAGATATACCTAATAAAGTCTTTGTTGGGAATTCCTTTACACTCGTGAGGAATCTTTGACATGTTCTTTTTTCTAGTTTGCAGGGTTGTCTGAAGCTAGCCGCTGTAATAAATAAATGTTCAGACTGCTGTTAGGAACCACACCTCAAATTCTAAATCTACCTGGGGGTCAGAAAGACAAAATTTTATAGGAATCTCTTTTGTATCTGACTTGCTCATATTTTTCTGCCACTGACAATTTTTAAGAACACCTTGATACTACAATCCCATTCCCAACCTAATTCATAGTCTATATCTGCTGTTTCTTTAAAAGTTCAGAAATAGGTAAGACATAATTTCTAGTGTTTCAGTATCTGACAATTTTTAAGAACACCTTGATACTACAATCCCATTCCTAACCTAATTCATAGTCCATATCTGCTGTTTCTTTAAAAGTTCAGAAATAGGTAAGACATAATTTCTAGTGTTTCAGTATCTAGGAAGGAGGGAGACAAAAAATACCCTTTGGAAGCTATCTTTCATATGTATCTATGCCTAAAACTATGTTTCTTTTGCAGATGGTTCAGATCTGGAGCTGAGACTTGTAGGTGGAGGCAGCCGCTGTGCTGGGACATTGGAGGTGGAAATTCAGAAACTGTTAGGGAAGGTGTGTGACAGAGGCTGGGGACTGAAAGAATCTGATATAGTTTGCAAGCAGCTGGGGTGTGGATCTGCACTCAAAACATCCTATCAAGCGCATTCCAAAATTAAGGCTACAAACATATGGCTGTTTGTAAGCAGCTGTAATGGAAATGAAACTTCTCTTTGGGACTGCAAAAATTGGCAATGGGGTGGACTTCCTTGTGAAAACTATGAAGAAGTCAAAATTACCTGCTCAGGTAAGACTTTCAATCAACTCGTTGAGAAGTTTAATTCCAAGAGTGTAAATTTTCTGTAATATTCTTGAAACTGAAAAGAAACATTGGTCCCTATGACTAGATCATTCTCAAGAAACCAGAAAATATCTATACAGATTCCACTGTGAGATTCTCAGATAAATTTACAATCTAGTTTGTGCCTTGGATAAGGGTATTTGGTGTTTGCTCACTTTGGCTTTTGAGTAATTTTTAAACCAATGGAGGTGTAAAAGATTAAGAGGGATTAAAATTTTAAATTTAGAATCAAATATATTTCATGGGAATGTCACTAAATATAGTATGTTGTATAGACTGACATGACTTAACCTTAAGCGCCTCCTATCTTACTATGAAAGGACTTTCTTCTTTCTGAATATTGGTGTATATTTCACTGCAACTTCTTCTAAAAGCTCAAAAATGAGCTGTGAGTTGGTTAGGCTGTGGATAATCTTTAGTATTTTATGTTAATCATATTTATACAAATGCAAACTTTGTTGAAAAGTGATGCCTTTTCAAAAACTCTAAAGTAATATATTGACATAACTATAGCTGTTACTCATGGTGAAAAAACCTTAGAGAAACCATACTAAGACAAAATCACTAAACACACAGAGACCTAGTTATAAGGTGGAAACTTTTATCTGCTGCATGTCCACTAATCTATAATATTGCCCCAGATACCTCCCAACCTATCTATGCCCCTAGGTGCATTCCCCTGATGTTGCAAATTATGTTTACTTCTGGTTAGATGGGAGTGATCCTCTTACTGCAAAAAGGAAGTCTTTTAAGATATAAATTTGAGTTGCTTAAAGCTTTTAAGATAACAACACAGAGTATTTTAAAGTATGCTAGGGGATAATGGAAATGAAACTTCTCTTTGGGACTGCAAAAATTGGCAATGGGGTGGACTTCCTTGTGAAAACTATGAAGAAGTCAAAATTACCTGCTCAGGTAAGACTTTCAATCAACTCGTTGAGAAGTTTAATTCCAAGAGTGTAAATTTTCTGTAATATTCTTGAAACTGAAAAGAAACATTGGTCCCTATGACTAGATCATTCTCAAGAAACCAGAAAATATCTATACAGATTCCACTGTGAGATTCTCAGATAAATTTACAATCTAGTTTGTGCCTTGGATAAGGGTATTTGGTGTTTGCTCACTTTGGCTTTTGAGTAATTTTTAAACCAATGGAGGTGTAAAAGATTAAGAGGGATTAAAATTTTAAATTTAGAATCAAATATATTTCATGGGAATGTCACTAAATATAGTATGTTGTATAGACTGACATGACTTAACCTTAAGCGCCTCCTATCTACTATGAAAGGACTTTCTTCTTTCTGAATATTGGTGTATATTTCACTGCAACTTCCTCTAAAAGCTCAAAAATGAGCTGTGAGTTGGTTAGGCTGTGGATAATCTTTAGTATTTTATGTCAATCATATTTATACAAATGCTAACTTTGTTGAAAAGTGATGCCTTTTCAAAAACTCTAAAGTAATATATTGACATAACTATANTGTCACTAAATATAGTATGTTGTATAGACTGACATGACTTAACCTTAAGCGCCTCCTATCTTACTATGAAAGGACTTTCTTCTTTCTGAATATTGGTGTATATTTCACTGCAACTTCTTCTAAAAGCTCAAAAATGAGCTGTGAGTTGGTTAGGCTGTGGATAATCTTTAGTATTTTATGTTAATCATATTTATACAAATGCAAACTTTGTTGAAAAGTGATGCCTTTTCAAAAACTCTAAAGTAATATATTGACATAACTATAGCTGTTACTCATGGTGAAAAAACCTTAGAGAAACCATACTAAGACAAAATCACTAAACACACAGAGACCTAGTTATAAGGTGGAAACTTTTATCTGCTGCATGTCCACTAATCTATAATATTGCCCCAGATACCTCCCAACCTATCTATGCCCCTAGGTGCATTCCCCTGATGTTGCAAATTATGTTTACTTCTGGTTAGATGGGAGTGATCCTCTTACTGCAAAAAGGAAGTCTTTTAAGATATAAATTTGAGTTGCTTAAAGCTTTTAAGATAACAACACAGAGTATTTTAAAGTATGCTAGGGGATTAGTGTTTATCATCTCTCCTTATTTTAGTAGCCGGGCAATGATTGCGAAATCTACTAAAGGTCTTTTTGCTACAGTTTCCTTAAAAGAAAAATGTAGGTAATAACAATGCCTACCTCACAAGAATTACACAGCAAGTGATAAGTAAATGTTAGCTAATACGATTATGAGTATTAGTGTTATCTATTTTTACTGACAGACTGAACTTTGTGACAGACTTTTTAGCCCACCTGACCTCAAATACCTAAAACAGAGTCAGACAACATTATAGGTGCTTAATAATATTTGTTGGAAGGATAAATTATTGTATAAATGGTAAGAAAACATTTAATTATCTTGAAGACAAAGTACATGAAAATATTTAAAATTGAATAGTATATTTATAGTCATAGCATAGATTTCTTGGAAAGAGGACTTAAAAGCAAGGAGACAACTTAGTAAGCTGTTGCAAAATCACATCAATGCAATAGCAATAAATACAGAGAAGCAGCAACATGCTGGAGGACTGACAGACATTGGTGGTTTTCTACATGTGCACTGTATTGTGAGGGTCAAGATTCTAGGCTCTGGAATATTCTACCTAGTTTCAAATCCTGGCCCCTCACTAACTTGTGTGACCTTAGCAAATTACTACATCTTTCTGTGCTTCAGTTTCCTTGTCTGTAAAATTGGAATGATATTAATAATTTTTCCTAAGGCAATTTTAGGGGTTAAGTGAAATAATATTTGTTATATACTTATTAAAATGCCATAAAGTGCTCTTAATGTTCATTACAATTATGCTTATTACCATTATTTGTGGTGAGATAAAAAAGTGGTTTGATTTTAGGTGATTCTTATTTGGACTAGATATCATTAACTGAGTAAAGAATACAGTGGGCTTATAATATAATAATTTGTTCAATTGTGAACACCTTAAATTCCAGACATCCAAGTAGATATGTTTATGAAAATAAAATTTAAAAGTATAGATGAAAACATATTTATTGACAGTTGAGAGAAGATTCCATTGATTGAGCAGTTGAGAAGGCCGAGGACAAAACTTCGATTCAAGGAATACATGAAGAATTTTGATAAGGCACTGTCAGAAAGAAAGAAGGAGAAAACAGGAGAGAGGGTCACATATATCAAGTGTATCAGATGTCAAAGGGAAGCAGTCTGATGTCCATGTTGAAAACTGGAAGTATATTGGAAAAATTTTACATAGAACCCTTCAAAAAGATTGAAGCAGACCCCAGATTACAGTGAGTAGAGGACTGAGCTCAGGATTAAGAGATAGAGACAGTGGATCCACATCATTTATGGTCTATGATGTTATGAATAATGTAAGGGAAATAAATGTTGGAAGAAAAGTGTTACTATTGCCTCTGGGGATGGTTGGCCATGCAAGGCAGAGTTCCAGAATTCTCTCAGATGGACAGATCCAATGAGGAGAGGGGATGCCGGAGACCAGCTCCGCAGGATTCATTGGACCTGAATAGGTGGTGTGGCGTCAGCGAGGAAAGAAAGAGATGGACCACAGATGTCTAGTGCAAGTGTGGACGACAACCACAAAAATCTTGCTTTATTTATATGTTTTTTACCTAATCTTTTACACATTGATTTATCTTTTAATTGGAACATTTTTTAATTTTGTTTCTATTGAAAAAGAAAGGTCAAAACGTTCCAAGGCACTCATGCTGTGACAAAAACATCTACTCACGCATCAACAGTTCACCCCAAAGCCTGTGGCTTGTGGCCAGGAGACTATACAATAGCAGCATGTTTGGCTTTAAAGAGCGTCAGACTTTTAGTTTGAACCATAATTCTTAACCTTCTTAACTTAAAATTTAACCCTATTTTAATCTTACTTATACTTACTATACTTGATTTTAATAACATTGATTAGTTATGTTTGACAGTTGTTTATATAATGTAATCATTTTAATTTATAATCAAAATCACAATATTTATAACATGATTATCATAAAACTCAACTATAAATCTCTTAAATCTTATGTTATTGATACAAGTTTTATGTTACAAACTGATTTAAACAAAACCTGTTAATATCAAAATTTATGTTTTTCTACTATCTAACTTATTCATCTTTGTAACAAAACTTCTCATCTCCCTGCCAAGAGATCTCCCTGGGGGGTGTGGATAGAAACCTAACATAATAACTTCATTCCACACGTACAAGAGCATGACCACAGCCACAATGGGTCCATACACACATCACTAACAAGAAAGATTAATAACAAAATTAAATTGAGCCAACCCATACCGGGAACATGCATCAAAAACACCTTTAGTACTGACAATGTATTTTAAATAAACCAGTTAATTTTGAGGTATTTTAACGTGTCCTTTTAGAAACTCCAGGGAATTTCCCAAAGCCATACTAAGCCAAAAGGTCAGGCTGTTTAATTCTGGGAAGCCTTGTCAAGCAACCAAAGGTGAACAAACAAGAACTTCCATGGAGCCGTGCCACACACACGGGACCCCCTTGTAGCCTGCAGAACGAGGGGTGTCACTCCTCAGCCTCCCACGCCGTTCCCTATAGCAGGACGGCTCACGGCAAGGGGCGGTCTAGAGTTTGCTATGCCCAGCTCTGGGCAGAAGAGCCAAGGGGAGAGGTGTCACTCCTCAGCCTCCCATGCTGTTCCCTGTAGCAGGAAGGCTCACGGCAAGGGGCGGTCTAGAGTTTGCTATGCCCAGCTCTGGGCAGAAGAGCCAAGGGGGACAAGTGTGAAACCCACTGAGCACCCTGGCCCCTCTTTGCCACTCTTCACTCCCTTCCTCCCCAGTCATGAAGGAAAGTCTGAGAATCATGTTATCGCTCACTGAAATGTCACTACTTTTCAGCCCACAGGGAACCCAGACTGGTTGGAGGGGACATTCCCTGCTCGGGTCGTGTGGAAGTGAAACATGGTGATACGTGGGGCTCCGTCTGCGATTCTGACTTCTCCCTGGAAGCTGCCAGTGTGCTATGCAGGGAATTACAATGTGGCACAGTCGTCTCCATCCTGGGAGGCGCTCACTTTGGAGAAGGAAGTGGACAGATTTGGGCTGAAGAATTCCAGTGTGAGGGGCCCGAGTCCCACCTTTCACTCTGCCCAGTAGCGCCCCGCCCAGATAGGACTTGCAGCCACAAAAGGGATGTTGGAGTAGTTTGCTCAAGTGAGACCTGGAGAACATCTACAGTTTGTTTCTATACTGTGGAGGGGGTGGGGTTAGGTAGCCACAGCTGTCTTTTCTAAAGCCCTGTCTCCTTCCAGGATACACAGAAATCCGCTTGGTGGATGGCAAGTCCCCATGTGAGGGGAGAGTGGAGCTCAAGGTGCTTGGGGCCTGGGGATCTCTCTGCAACTCTCACTGGGATATAGAAGATGCACACGTTTTTTGCCAGCAGCTTAAATGTGGAGTTGCCCTTTCTACGCCAGGAGGAGCACGTTTTGGGAAAGGAAATGGTCGGGTCTGGAGGCACATGTTTCACTGCACTGGGACTGAGCAGCACATGGGAGATTGTCCCATAACTGCTCTGGGTGCAGCACCATGTTCTTCAGGTCAACTGGCCTCTGTAATCTGCTCAGGTAAGAGGATAAAGAGCGGCCAGTGCTGAGCCTCTCCTGCGGTGGTATGGTTAGGAGCAGGTGTACCTATAAGGATGAAGAAGAAACGTAAAAGGGAATGACCCATTTTGAGGGGTCATGAGAAGTATGTCAGAATATAAAACTCATGTGTCTTTCTAGAGGGCAAATGAACTTCATTTCCACACACCGCATAGTTACCTAGTGTTTACTGTGTGCAAAGCCCTTCTCAAAGCACCTGATTCACTCTCGGCCTCATCGACCCATCCACCTTCTTCTTTTTCTAAATCTTTCTCTTCAACTTCTCATCCGTCTGACCTCCCCTCTTCACCTCAAACTTTTGTGTCTTCTATGACCGAGCAGTTTGGTGTTTGCAGGAAACCAGACCCAGACGCTACCTCTGTGCAATACATCATCCGTAGACCCAACAAGCTCTACCATTCCAGAAGAAAGTGCTGTTGCCTGCATAGGTGAGAATCAGTGATCAATCTATAAAAATGATCTTAATCCATAGGAATGCATTTTAGTAATATTTTTTATTTCTCTTTCCAGGGAGTGGTCAACTTCGCCTGGTAAATGGAGGAGATCGCTGTGCCGGGAGAGTAGAGATTTATCATGAGGGCTCCTGGGGCACCATCTGTGATGACAGCTGGGACCTGAGTGATGCCCATGTGGTGTGCAGACAGCTGGGCTGTGGACTGGCCATTAATGCCACTGGTTCTGCTCATTTCGGGGAAGGAACAGGACCCATCTGGCTGGACGAGATAAACTGCAGTGGAAAAGAATCTCATGTTTGGCAGTGTCACTCACATGGTTGGGGGCGGCACAACTGCAGGCACAAGGAGGACGCAGGAGCCATCTGTTCAGGTGAGTTCTGCACACAACCTCTGGTCACAACTACATAAAAAAGAACTGAGGCGAAGCAAAGTGTCGCAAGGATATTACTCTGAAATATTTCGCTGAAAAGCAGATTTAAAGGAAACTACTGAAAGAGTCAAAATCCCAGAAGTGTGGGTTTGTTGAGTAAGTGCAAGGTAGTATAGTATTATAGAGAAAAAAACAGAGATGGGCTTGTATATCATGAAATAACAACAAAATCGATAGTGAAATTCTTTTAGAAATATATGTGGAACCGGATATTGGGTAAGGATTTGATAGCACCACTTGATAATTACAATATTAATAAAGAAGTAGAATAAAAAGGACAGGAAGAAATACATTTGGTTCATCATTGCAGAGAAAACCATAATTACCATGCCCAGTAGTATTTCCTGGCAGATAAATGAGACTTACTTGACATAGGAGTAAAAAGGATCATAAGAGTTCACTGCTTTGTACACACAGTGAGTTTCAGAAACTATTGTGAAGCAGGAAAATGCACTATGTGGTAATACATTGGGGAAAGCAGTACTATGACTGGGTCACTTAGGGAAGTGAAAAGCTCTGCCTGCCGGAAGTGGTTCATTCCTATTCAGTGACATGAACCTGGTAAAGGATATGCATAGAAAACCTTAAAGTGTCAGAAAGGAAAATATTTCATTTTAAGATAATGTGCACAAAACATTGGTTTTAGTGCTTATTTCACTAAATTTTAACTATCAAGCACAGTTGCCAAAAAGAAAAATAAAAAAAAGAACAGAATAAGATTCTTGAAGCTAAAACTTCAGTAATTTAGGAAGAAAATTCAAACTATATAATTGAAAAAAAGGCTGTGAGCCTTTGATTGAGATCTGGAAAGCATCTTAGGATCATTGATGTCATTGTTTAGAGGTCCCCAAGTATGAAATCTAAGACTAGAAAGACAGAAGTTATTTATAGAATAAACGCTATGTTTTACAAAAACCTACTAGACCATCCAGAAGTTACTAAAGAATTACTAGTAATTGATGTACATATTTTTAAAGCCATCCTCACATCAGAGTAAAGGGAGGGAGTCTTCCAAATCTTCAGAGAAGATGCGAAACTACTAATTCTGTATTTCATCACAGAGTTCATGTCCCTGAGACTGGCCAGTGACACCAGCAGAGAGACCTGTGCAGGGCGACTGGAAGTTTTCTACAATGGAGCGTGGGGCAGCGTTGGCAGGAGTAACATGTCTGCGACCACCGTGGGGGTCGTATGCAGGCAGCTGGACTGTGCAGACACAGGGAATATCAACCCTGCATCTTTAGACAAGGCAACGTCCATGCACATGTGGGTGGACAATGTGCAGTGTCCAAAAGGACCTGACACGTTATGGCAGTGCTCGTCATCTCCATGGAAGCAGAGACCGGCCAGTCCCTCAGAGGAGACCTGGATCACATGTGCCAGTAAGTTACCATTGGTCTACAT
The DNA here is from genome assembly GCF_000696425.1 of Galeopterus variegatus. Lineage (NCBI taxonomy): Eukaryota > Metazoa > Chordata > Mammalia > Dermoptera > Cynocephalidae > Galeopterus > Galeopterus variegatus. The sequence goes on from NW_007727213.1 coordinate 356,814, forward strand.
GGAAATTCCATTCTGCAGTTCCACTATCATCTTCTGGAAAAGCACATTAGGTTTACTGTATTTTCCTATTCTCACTCCAGCTTAAATTGTTAGATCTAGTTAAGCAGGAATGGCTAACCTCTGGGTAATACCCATTCGACCTGGATGTTGCAACTGGTTTTATTTAATCTGGCCTATATATATTCAGGATCTGTAATCGTTATTCCAAAGAATATAACACTTCCCATGCTCTGCTTGAAAGTTTTATTCAGTTACTTTCTCTGCAAACAAAAGAGCAGAGAATATGTGATTCAGTATTTGACTATTGAATGGTCTATCTTACCTTTCCCATTTTTCTTTTAAATATTTTCTTGCTACCTTAATATAGGAAGAAAAGCAGTCAGAAAGATCAGTCCTGACGTATTTCCCCTTTCCCCATCTTTTTAAACTGTAAGAAGATTTCTATCTACCTGGCAATCACCCAGGCTCTTTTCTATTTGAGAGGACTTAGCATTACATATTTACAACGTTAAGTGTATTAATTTGACATTTCCTGAGTCACGCTATGATTCTTATGTCCAGGATGAAATATATTCAGCTTGCTGAAAAGATATATACTTTGGTAAAAGAAAAATTTTGTAAAAAAGTATAAATTTTAAGATGTACATTAAATAAATAAAGTTTTTTTTTTTGTTTTTTTTGTTTTTTTTTTTTTGTGACCGGCAAGGGGATAACCCTTGGCTTGGTGTCGCCCACACCACGCTCAGCCAGTGAGCGCACCGGCCATCCCTATATAGGATCCGAACCCGCGGCCTCGGCGCTCCCAGCGCCACACTCTCCCGAGTGAGCCATGGGGTCGGCCCAAATAAACAAAGTTTTAAGGTAGATTCTTAAAAATCATTTTCAAATATCTATTTTCCCCTGTTACCTCTTAGTAGCTTTTATCTTCTCAAAAATAACTGACATGTCTCTGATTTTTCAGATAAGATAAGACTTCGAGAAGGAAACACTAGTTGTTCTGGACGTGTGGAGGTCTGGTACAGAGGCTCCTGGGGAACAGTGTGTGACGATTCCTGGGACCTGGACGATGCTCAGGTGGTGTGTCGACAGCTGGGCTGTGGCTCAGCTCTGGAAGCACTAAAAGAAGCGACATTTGGTCAAGGGACTGGACCCATATGGCTCAACGAAGTGAAGTGCAGAGGGAATGAATCCTCCTTGTGGGATTGTCCTGCCAAACGCTGGGGGCACAGTGACTGTGGGCACAAGGAAGATGCTGCAGTGAAGTGCTCAGGTAAATGACAGGAGCCGGGATTAAGCCTGGAATCTTGGCAGCAAAGAGGGGGTGGGCAATGAAGTACAGAGTGTAAAGGCTGGATGTCAACACAGGGACCTGGTGGAGGGAATGGTGGTGGTTCTATCTGGAAAAAAAGTGACAGAAACATTTGTAGTTATACATTGGCCTTCACCAAGGAAAAGCATGTAACCTATATATGTATATATAAATGTGTGTGTGTGTGTGTGTGTGTGTGTGTGTGTGTGTGTACCTGTGCAGAGGGAAGAAAGACTTGGAGACTCTTGTTTTAGCTGGGAAAGAGTATCTACTTGGCTGATAGGTACTAAAGGCTCAGACAAGGAAATAGAAATATTTGTTCTGTGTATTACTCTCATAATTAAGCCTCTTCCTCTTTTTTCCTACAGATATTCCAAAGACCAAAAGATCACCAAATGCCACAGGTATAGCATGATGTTTATGAGTCTGCATTACTTAGAATTCTTCTTGTTTTGAGACTTTGGGTCAGAAGAAGTTCTGAGGATTCGAGATTTGTTTCAGGGATTCTGTATCTGGCCTAAGAGAGAGTTAGTAACTGGAGATGTAGATTGTTTAGCTAAGACATTATCAGCTGTCTTGATATTTACTTCCGCATAGGTCACATTGCCATCGGGATCCTTGGGGTCCTTCTGCTGGCAGTTCTCATCGCATTGCTCTTGTGGACGCAGAAAAGAAGACAGAGACAGCGGCTTACAGGTCTGAGCCAAATTATGGTCTTTCTAATGTATCTACAGGATAAGGGGGTTCTTGGGATAAAAATAAATAAATAAAAACAAAAAACATTAGACTCAAGTGTGAAATGCCCAGAAAGCCAGAGGCTAGAAGAGGTCTGAGCAGTTTGTCAGAACAGAGGGAACAAGGCTTCAGAGGAGAAAAGGGGCTTCGGATGCACTGTTGATTCTTGTACTCTATCTACATGTTTAATTGGGGCATTATTGAATTGATAGTTTAGAATTAATATGCTCTATATGGTTTACAATGAATTTTTTTTGGCCCAAACATTTTTTACTGTTATTATAATATTCTTGTTACAAATTTTACTGTTCCGACAAGCCATGTGCTAGGCTTGGAAGGTACAGATGGGGATAACAAGTGTTTTCATCGTGGTGGAACTTCAAGTCTAGCGGAAGATATGTGTAAACAAATAAGTGCAGTGAATACGCGAATATGAGCAAGGACCAGCAGTGGCACAGAGGAGAAAGTAATTAACTGGAAGGGGACAGGGAGTGTCAAAGACTTCTAGGAGGCTTTGAGACAAATTCTGAAGCAGGAGTTCGAAGGACTGGATTGGGATCCCTGTAGGGAGAGAGAACGGCATGTGCAAGTGTAGGGACCATAAAGGGTGGCACCTTGGCTGTTCGGCAGGGAAGTAAAAGAGGAAGCTACCGATAAGGCTGGAAGGGGGAAGCAACGGATTATAATTTTCTCATATTCCACGGTAAGAAGATTTGTAGTCATGAAAGAGTATTGTGTCGGGGAATGAAATGGTCGGGCTGTCATTTGGAAAAATCTTTTGGCAACAGGACTCATGAAGGACTGAAGGAGGACCACGTAAGTGACAGGAATAGCATTTTGAAATAGTTGAGAAGAGCGATGAAAAGGACTTTATAGTGAGAATGAGGAGAAGAGGAAAGATTTTTAGAGAGATTTTAAAAAAAGCACCAGGGAATCATGGAAGACGCTGGCTTCCTTGGGGGAAGAAATGAGGTCGTTGTGTGATGGCAAAATAGGGAAGATGTGGCCTTGTGCCTAGTGTATTTGAGCTCGGCGGTAGGAAGGTGTGGAAACAACAGGCTGGATAAAGATCAGGTATGTTTGCACTGCTGGGAAAAAGCACCCAAAGGAAGGAAAGCTTTACTGTGTTATGTTCTGCTAATTCCTAACCTAAGACCTTTGTTATCAGTTTCCTCAAGAGGAGAAAATTGCGTCCACCAAGTTCAATACCGGGAGATGAATTCTTGTCTGAATGCACATGATCTGGACCCAGGGAATTCCTCAGGTCTGTGGGTTGTTTGAGGGTCTGTAGCCCAGGGGTTCAGACCAAGGGCTGCAACTGAGGCTGAGCATTCTACTTTGATGGATAGTGGGAAAAGATCTAAAAACATGTCATAGAAAGCCTATGATGCATATAAGGGAAAAGAAAGGCAGGAATGAACTGAAAATTATTCTTAGAGAACATAAAAACTGCAATCATAGGTAGGCCCTTAGGTCAAGAGGCCTATGATTGTTTCTGACAGATGTATACAAAGAATCATGCAACAAAATCTTATGACTTGGGCCTCATCTTATTAAAACAGAAATTAATCAAGGCTGTCATGACAGTTTAACTTTTCTTTTTTAAAAACATAAACTTTACTGTGTAGATTTGAGGTACACAACATGATGTTATGAGACATATACACACAGTAAAAAGGTTGTGAAAGTGAAGAAAATCAGCACGTCCACCATCTCTCACAGTTACCCTTTTCTGTTTGTTTCTTTTTGTGGCAAGAGCAGCTAAAATGTACTCATTTAGCAGGAATCCCATATACAGTCCCACTTTGTTACCTGTCATCGTCCTGTTGCACATTAGATGTCTAGACTTGTCATCCTGTACACATACCGCCGTGAGTCCTTTACCTACTCACCTCTTTTGCAGTTTCTTCCACTCCTATGTCCTGTTATTTTTCTTTCTCAAACTTGATATTTATTGTATTATTCCTAAAAGTCTCACATCTTAAACTTTCCACGTCTTTTTCACATGAGAAGCCGTCACTCTCCACAGGACTAGACTACTTCTCAGTACACAATGCTTCTTTCATTGGCCTCCGTCTTCTGCTTAGCACCTGGGCACTAATTCTGCTGAGTTAAAAGAAGTGCCTCAGTACCCAGTGTCCGTCCTCCACTAAGGCTCCTTTACCTTCTGAGAGTGCCTTCCTCTCTTCTTTATTCCACAAGATTTGGTATTTTCTGCTACCATGTGTAGAAACGTATTTAAGGAATAAGAAAGACTTCCTGTGCCCCTTAAGTAACACACACTTGCCTTCTTAATAGGGGGCAGTGTTTGCAGATGCTCAAGGAGCTTCTCAGGCACTTGAGGCGAGGTCTGATTTATTTCCCAGTAATTATTTTCTTCCTTTCAGAAAACGCCTGTGAGTCAGATGGTTTTAATGCCACTGAACTAATTTCTGTGTCTAAATCTCCTTCTACTTCTAGAATGAAAAAGGGGGCCATTCTGAGGAACACTGAAAAGGAAAATGGGAATTTATAAACCAGTGAGGTGGGTGAGGAGAATTTATTTATTATTGTTCAAAACAGGAACATTCCTTTCAAAGTTAAAGAATTCCTCCGGCATTAGGAAGAATATATGTACACCTATATTTGCATATGAATATGTGTATATGTTTACATACGTATATATCCATGTTCAGAATATACAAGGGCACCTCAAAAAGTTCACAGAAAGACTCATTATCTTTTAATTCTATTTTTCCACAAACTTTTTTTTTTTTTTGTCTTTTTGTCTTTTTTCGTGACCAGCAACGGATTGCAACCCTCAGTGCCGCGCCCGTACCGGACTGGGACCGGCCACGGGATCGCAACCCTCGGTGTCACGCCCGCCCCTCGCTCAGCCAGTGAGCGGCCGGTCTGTATGTGGGATCCGAACCCTCGGCAGGAGCATCGCCACGCTCCCAAGCGGCGCATTGTAGCAGTGCGCCACCAGGCCGGCCCCACAAACTTTTAGAAGTGCCCTTGTATAACAGCATTTTATAAATATGACTCTTCCCATTTCTTAATTACATGTATCAAGCGGCGCACTGTAGCAGTGCGCCACCAGGCCGGCCCCACACACTTTTTGAAGTGCCCTTGTATAACAGCATTTTATAAATATGACTCTTCCCATTTCTTAATTACATGTATATTATGAGCAATAACAATGGTATATACATGGAGCTAAGGAGAAAATGGGTAAATAAATATGAATAACTATTTTGAAGATATTACAGGGATCATTTCAGGAAGAAGATAAGACATGTGCATTACACGTCTACAATTGTATAGTGCATGCAAGGATAAAGATTGTACAAGATGCTACAAGTACACAAAAAGTTTGCCTAAGAACGTTTGGGAGATTGTAAGAATATGTGATATTTATGTTAAACTTTAAGTATGACTAAAAGAGAGACTATTCCAGGGAAAGAACACAGCAAGTACAAACTGTAGGGGCATAAAAGAGAACCATGCCTTTAGGGAAAAGTAGACATTTTAAAATAAAAATACATATATGGAACATATTTATGATAACAAGTAGTGTCCTGAACACTGACAATACAGATATAAAAGATACTACTGAAAAGGACGTAATTGTGTAATGAAAGGTCTCATAGTCCTACCAAGGTAGTGGTAGGAAGAGGTTAAGTGGAGAAAGGAGTGGTGAGAATCTAAGCTGAAAAGGCTAAACAGAGCCCTATGATGAACGGTCTTATCTGCTGTACATCACATTCATATTTTATTTTAGGGACTGTTAGAGAAGTGGTGGTCTTTGAAAGATGAAGCTGAGGCAAGACATGATTAGATTTGCATTTTAAAATTTGCTTTTATGAGGAAAGTATAACAGAGGGAAAAATTTTTAAATGAACAAGGCAAGAAAATTTGTTATATATCAGAAAGAAAAGATGAATTAGTGGATATATTTTGTTTTAAAAAAATTGGGGGAAGACTATACATTTAGAAATGATACGTAGAAAAAGTATGGATTTTTTAAAAAAATGGCATATGACATATGAGAAATAAAGACTGAGACAAAGGATAAGAGTTGGAACCCTTAAAAGCATATAAAATATAAGGTATTAATATCTATAAAAAGCAAATTTTATACACATGGAGTTCTTATAAGTTGTATAGAGCATGAAAAGGGTAATGTATATGTATATAAATTTTATGTGTGTGTACAATATCCAATGGATAATTGGACAAAGCTATGAAAAAGCAATTTGCACAGAATAAATTCCAAATGTCAAGTGGACACTATAAAAACACTCAAATGCAACAGTTACATCTAGAGAATTTGAGTTATAATTAACAATGAAATATCACTTTATATACAAATGAGACTAACAAAAATTTTAAATAGCATCAATATTTATTGCTTGGTGGGAATACAGAGAAAAAGATAATTTCGAACACTGCAACCCTGCTCTTGGAAGTGAGAGGTATTGTAGGCAGCATTTGGAGAAAACAATATAGCAACTTCTACTGAAAAAACACAAAACACAAAAAACAAAAACTTCATGGATCCTTTGACCCAATAATTCTAATCTTGAGAATTTCTTCCGTATGCATAAACTCACTAGTATGTAAAGACATATATACAAGAATTCCTTTTTGTGGTGCTGTTAATAGCGACCAAAAACTGGTAACAAAGTGAATAGAAGTTGATAGGGTGGTGGCTGGATAAATCATGGTTTAGCCAACTAAAAAAGGAAATATCACCCAAAAAATGTAATAATACGATTCCACTTCTGTGATCATGTTATTGGCTATAATTAAATATAATGTTTACATCTGTAAAATTATACATGTATATCTGTATAAAGAAATAAAAATTCTGACAGCATTGTAAACTGAGGACTATGAATAACTTGATTTATAATTTCAAACACATGAATATTTTCTGATGTGGTAAGTAATGATTCAACTACCTTCTCCTTAAAGAGTAATTACTGCTGAATAACTTGGAATGCTTTTTAAAAAGGGCATTTTTTGATGTTACTGTAGTTCCGTAGAATAAAAGTAATTTTTATGCACACTGAAGTTCAAAAACATTGCAATTAAGTTTTCTGCTCAGGAAAGTAGTATGCTTTTTAATATAAGTGAGCTTGTCTGTATTATAATGTAATGCATTCTTCTGTGCATATTTCTATTTATGCCTTTAGTTCAGCCTTTAAGATACCTTGATGAAGACCGGACTATGGAATGGAGCAAGAATCCACCTCACTCATTGATGATTACAATTGTGTTTCTATAGAGTCCTTTGTTTTCCAGTATTGCAAAGACTGCTGCTTAATTCATAGAAATTAAGTTCATAAATGTGAGCACTTAATAGTGTATATAAAAGTTTCAAGGGGGTTAAATAAAAAATAATATTGCTGATTTGAGTTTGTCTTAACTTCTTGTCTCAATTTTATGAAATTTTGAAAGGGCGTTCCAAATTTTTGAGGGTTTCATAAGTATGACATGATGTCTTTTCATTTGACAATGCTTTAATTTGCATATACTATATATTTTTCTAGTTTGATTTAAATAACAATTTTTTAATTACCAAATTGAAATAAGTTTATTTTTACTTTAGCTTTTTTAAGAAAGGGAAAGTTAATGACATTGAAGAGTCTATTAATATACGGTTAACTCTATAAGGCATGACTCTCATTGGTTCTTTAACTGCTTTTTGTCACTGCAATTCTGTTCACTGACATAAAATACACAGAAACACCTGATAAAAGTACAAAGCCTCAGTGGTTTAGTTCCTCATATCTCAGGACACTATAATTGAAGATGAAATGAATGCAAAAGTTATGTCTTTTCTATATAAATATAACAATTAGAAAGTAAATTCATGTATTACTGAAAACCACTTACCCATGATATTAACATGAAGAGAAGATAGCATTTGAAATAATTCAACACTAAGCTTAGATTACAGTCCATTAGCTTGTTAAATATCCCAGTTCTTTTATGCAAATTGATTTTTAATTAACTTTTTAAATGACAAATTAAAATTGTCATTTAAAAAATTAATTAAAAAATAATTAATTAAAGCTTAGTTAAAATTTAATTGTCATTAAAATTAAAATATTATGTAGTACACATTTTGAAATATGTATACATTGTGGAATTTCTAGATGAAGCTTATTAACATGTGCATTAACTCATGTACTTATTTTTGTGTTGAGAACACTTAAAATCTGCTTCTCTTAGCAATTTTTTCAAGAATAAAAGACATTGTTTTTAACTATAGCCACCATGTTGTACAATAGATCTCTTGAACTTACTCCTCCTAATTGAAATTTTGTGTCCTTTGACCAACACCCCCACTCCCCCTGACGCACACACGCACACCCAGCTCCTGGTAATCACCATTCTCTCTCTGCTTCAGCTGTTTTCAGCTATGATTTCAGCTTTTTCAGATTCCATATATAAATGAGATCATACGATTCTTGTTTTTCTGTGCCTGTCTTATTTCACTTAACGTTGTGTCCTCCAGGATCATCCATGTTGTCGGAAATGACAGAATTTCCTTCTTTTAAAGGATAAATAGTATTCCATTGTGCATATATACCAATTTTCTTTATCCACTAATCTGCTGATGGGCACTTAGGTTGGTTCCATATCTTGGCCATCCTGAATAATACTGCAATGAGTGTAGAAGTGCAGGTGTCTGTTCAACATACTGATTTTATTTATGTTGGACGTATACCCAGTAGTAAGATTGCTGGATCTTATGGTAGTTCTATTCTCAGTGTTTAAGGAAACTCCATATTGTTTTCCATAATGGCTGCACTAATTTACATTCTAACCAATGTTGTATAAGGGCTCCTTTTTCTGCATGTCCTCACCAACACCTCTCTTCCCTCTTTCTGATAATAGCCATTCTAACCGTTGTATTAGGTCCCCACTCTTAAAATATCATGTAATCGTAATTACCTCCCTAAAGGTCCTATCTCCAAATACAGTCACATTGGAAGTTAGGGCTCCAACGTATCAACCTTGGAAGGACAGTTCAATCCATGGAATAACGATGGCCATAAAGCAAATCCTTTCTCAGTCAAAGCTCCAGGTGAAAATACAGCCCCAGCTTACGATATAATCACAGCCTTGTGCGAGAGTTTAAAGCAGAATACCCAGCTACTTCCCAAAAGGAAGGCTATTACATCTGTTGTGGCTGCCCATTGTAAATGTAGGAAAGGACTCAAAGATTTAGATTAGAATTTGTGAACTTTGAATACTGCAACAATGAGAGAAGCTCAAAATTGGAGCAAATTTTTTCCGTGGAAGCCTATATTCTGTCAAAGAATAGCAATAACCAGGTTTTCATTGTTTTATGCTTTTAGTTCTCACTTCTGTGACATCAAAATTTAACTATGTACCAGCCATAGCTGTGTGGATTCTGCCAGCATAAATGTGTTTCCAGTCATGCTGTATTTTGAAAATGTCAGGAAGCTGTGGCTGAGGAATAAGGAACTAGACCAAGTTTCAGTTCCTCTCTTTGCATCCTCCAATCTCTCCATAATATGAACTTGCCCTGGGCCGGCCCGTGGCTCACTCGGGAGAGTGCGGTGCTGATAACACCAAGGCCACGGGTTCGGATCCCACATAGGGATGGCCGGTTCACTCACTGGGTGAGCATGGTGCTGACAACACCAAGTCAAGGGTTGAGATCTCCTTACCGGTCATCTTTAAAAAAAATATATATATATATGAACTTGCCCTGGAAAGTAAGCTGTAGTTCTCCAATGACTTGTTCATCTCAAGCTTTCCTGGAATATAATTCTCTCCGTTTCCCTTCTGATTTCTTCTGACTCAGGGCTTCTACCTAAGTTGTGAGCTTAGAGATAGAGACTACATTTTGAGAAAGGCTCCTTATCATTTCAGAAGCTCATATCTAGCAAGCCCTGATTTTAAATAGACTTCGTAATACATTTGGTGTTAGCAGCATAATTATATTAACCTTTCTTATGTGATTTGCCATATATGTAGGCTGAAAAGAGTCAAAGAAGGACAAAGTTCTTGAATTTCGCAGTGGACATTTATTAGGGCTAATTTATTTATCTAAAGTCTTTCTTTTCTTACATCTCATTTTAATTTCTATATGTTAGTTTTATTTTTATTAATCAGACTACTTCATATGGAAGTGTGGTACGAAAAATCCTGGCAACCACCCTGATTGGCTTGTTGTGTGTCATTGGCTTTTTCCTGAACGTGTCATTGTAATCAGGGAGCCATGGGCTTGTAGGAAGATGCAATTTTCAGATGTGTAGTTTACAAATATTTTCTCCCATTCTGTAGGTTGTCTCTTCACTCTGTTGATTGTTTCCTTTGCTTACAGAAGCTTTTTAGTTAGATGTAACCCCACTTGCCTATTTTTGCTTTCGTTACTTGTGCTTTTGAGGTCTCATTCAAAAAATCCTTGCCCAGACAACATCATAAAGCACTTCCCCTACGTTTTCTTCTGGTAGTTTCATAGTTTAAGGATGTAAATTTAAGTCTTTAATCCATTTTGAGTTGATTTTTTTCTTCCAATTACACATACTGAAACATCACAATGTATCCCATAAATATGTACAACTGTTATATGTCAATTTTTTAAAACAAGGTCCAAAAAAAGATCTAACTCCCCATTCTTAATATACCAGACATGAGAAAAAGCAATTTTCCCTCAGAACACAGAACAGGACATACAGTCTCATCAGAACACAGAACATTTATTGAGCTGAGAAGCCATTCACAGCTTTCTACCAAATATTTTTAATCATTTGAACCAATGTTTTCCAAACTCATTTGATGACTAAGGCTTATTTTCTTTAACATTATCATTAACATTAAAAAACTAATTTTTCAAAAGACTCCACATTGTTAAACATTTTTATACATATGAAATATGTACAAACATGTATTTATCTGTGCCAATGTTGATATCAGCAAAACTTTCGTAGAAAATTCAGCTCTGAGAAATGTAACTTCCTTCTGATCCCTTTAATGTAAGCTGGTTGTAATGTGTAAGCCAAAGGAAACAAACCTGGTGACATATTTTCTCTTTTATGTAAAGATCCATAAAATTCATTTTACTAGAAGATCACATTTATGAACATAAATAAAAATACGAAATATGAACCTTTTTGAAAGTTCAGAGTGGCTATAGTCCCCTTTATTCTGTGGGATATTTCAGGCAAATTATTCACTTCCTTTGTTTCTAAATCTTCATGTGGTAAGGAAGTAGCAAGAATAATACAACTTCAGCTTTCATAATGACTTCTCCTTTGGAGTAACACTAACTCAATTTTAAGGTCTTCTCATTTCCAAAGAACAGATCTGTATTCACCTCATGAGTACACCTCTGGGGGCATATACAAGAGGACCCAGAAATTATCTCTTAAGACTCCGGAAGAGATAGTCCCATAATGATGCTACCTCAACACTCTTGGCATATTGGTAAGAGTTTGCTTTTATTTTGCTCTGCGATTTGGGAGATAGTGGGTATGGCAGGAGTATGTATAACAATAGATAGATATAAATGTCATGCAATAAGGACAAAAAATAAACAAGAAATGAGAAATACAAAAACATTGGAAGTTTTGTGGAGTTTTAAGTAGCAGCATATTGGAGGTAAAATTAAAATCCAAGATAGGGGGAAATCATTAATAAAGTCAACAAAAAAATATATGATAAACGCAGGAGATTAGAAGTCATACAAGGATATAAAGTTGTAGGGCCGGCCCGGTGGCGCACTGCTACAGTGTGCTGCTTGGGAGTGCGGCGGCGCTCCCGCCGAGGGTTCGGATCCCACATACAGACCGGCTGCTCACTGGCTGAGCGAGGCGCGGGAGCAACGCCGAGGGTTGCAATCCCGTTGCTGGTCCCGGTCCGGTACGGGGGCGACACTGAGGGTTGCGATCCGTTGCCGGACATGGAAAAAGACAAAAAAAAAAAAAAGGATATAAAGTTGTAAAAATAAAAAGAAGGTATAAATGAGAAACATATTTATTGTCGCCAAATTCCAGGTACTACAGTAAATGCTTTGCATCATTTCAATTTAATTGGCACATGTAACCAATGATGTAGATGTCATCGTCTTTATTGATAGATGGAAAGTAAACATTTATAAGGGCTAAATTATTTATGTAATGTCATATAGGAGATTCTAAACTGTAACTTAAATCCAGAACCGGCTAAGTCCAAACCCATGATCTTTCTCATAAACTTCACTAAAGGAGAGAAATAAAAAGACATGATGATGAGAAAACAAAGAGCAAGTTATTAATGGACTCTAAATAGTAAGGACAGAGAAAGGAAAATATGGCTAAGGAATATTTCAGAGCACATCTGGAATTAATGGTAATCTTTAAACTTACACTTCACGGGCATTTAGTGGAAATAGGGAATGGCGAAGAGTTACAGGGCTGGAGGGGGGTTTATTTTTTTGCTGTATCTGGGACTTAACAAAGCCAAAATGGTGTTGAGGCTTTTGGAAACACAATGCTATTTCCATTGGCACTGTGCCTCTCTGCCGCATCTCAGTGCAACATTAGCACAATACAATTTAATAGTTTGAGACTGTTTTGCTTACAACTGAAGACCAGCAAATTCTAGAATATTAGAAGTTCTGATTTTTTTTTCAAAGACTCCTTTTTGAGAAAGGTGTTCTATAGTTTGAGAGGCATGGCTACCTCATATCTAGCAAGGTTCAACTTAATGAATTACAGTCCTTCATAATTAATTTGTGTTACTTAAAGGATGATTTTATTTAACCTTTAACACACTGTCTGCCATGTATCTAATTAGAAAAGGACCAAGAAAGATGAAGGTCTTGAATTGGCAAAATGGTGTTAGATGTGTAGAAAGACAGAGGGTCACAAGTTCTGGCAGCTGTACTTCAACAGCTGTCTCTTCTCCAATCTGCACGATTGCCCTGTTTGTTCAGGTTCATCAGCTCTTCTACGTGTTGGTGTCAGACCATACTAACTAGTCTCTTTACAGCTTATCTTATGGTCTAACCACTCTTACAGATGGCTACTCAGTTTCCTGGAGGAATTTGGGCAGGTGAAATGGTCTCCGAGGATGATCTTATGCACGAAGTGTGATGGAACTAAATATTCCTATCACTAGGAATGAAAAATAAAATTTGAAAAAGGCCAAGTTAATAAGTGTTTTAGACAACGATGGAAAAGAAGGAAATTGGGGCACTAATTGTCCATTCCACACATATTTCTCTATGGAGGGTTTTCTCATGGTTTGAGTACTTTTTCTAAGAATAATAGCCGTTATCGATAATAGTTATTACAGTAATGTCTCCTTTGTGATTATTACTGACTGTTGCCAGAACCTAATTTAGGGTTAATTGTCCTTACAGAAATGCCTGGGATCAGTTTTAGTCTCAAAGCATCACCAGAAAAAAATGAGATGTCCTCCAAAGCAGCCCCAGCCGCGGCCAGGTCTCAGACCACTCACTCAGTGCTTCCTGTGTCCCCTCCTGCGCAGCCAAGCAGGTTGGGCCTTCCCCTCAGTGGTCCTGCTCCTCCCCTCACCTAGGGTTTCCATTTTCATTATCTGGAATTAAGCACATTCAGTTTAACTCTTACTTCATCATTCCTATAAGATACTAATAAAAATGCTATTTAAAGAAGTTCTCTAAAAATTACAGATTTTTTTACTCAAGTAAACATGATGATAAATATTATTTTAAAATATTTCCTGCCTGTACATTTACCCTTTGTCTTAGTCCATTTTCTGTTGCTGTAACAGAATACCTGAGACTGGGTAATTTACAAAGAAAAGAGGTTTATTTAGCTCATGGTTTTGGAGTCTGGGAAGTTCAAGATTGGCAGCTGTATCTGGTGAGGGCCTGGTGATGCTTCACAGCATGACAGAAAAGTGGAAGGACAAGAGAGCCTGTGCAAAGGAAAGGAGACAGAGGAGGCCGGCTTGCTTCCTAGCAACCTGCGCTGGTGAAGACAAATTCATTCCCAGGAGAACTAATCCAGTCTCATGAGCAAGACATTAATTCATCTTAACGACCTAATTACCTCTTAAAGGCACCACCTCCCCAAAACATTATTACATTGGCAATTAAATTTCAGCATAAGGTTTGGCAGGGAAAAGCCACATTCAAACCACAGCATTCTGCCCCATGTCCCCCAAAACGTGTCTTTCTCACACACAAGAGACAATCATTCCATCCCAATAGTCCCAAAAGTTTTAGCTTAGTTCAGCACGAACTCAAAAGTCTAAAGTTCAAATTCTCATCTGAGACTCGAGGAAAACTCCTTTCAACGGTGAGGCTGTAAAATCAAACATTATTTACTTCTAAGATGCAGTGGGGGGACAGGCATAGGGGAAACATTTGCATTCCAAAAGGGAGAATAGTCCAAAAGAAAGGTATAACAGGCCCCAAGCAAGTCTGAAACTCCTAGGACAGATATAAATCTTAACGCTCCAGAGTCATCTCCTCCACTCTCTGTTCAGCATCCTCTGCACACTTGGTGAGGGTTGGGCCCCCAAGGCCTCAGGTGACCCCACCCCTATAGCTTTGTTGAACATAGCCCACATGGCTGCTTTCACAGGCTGGAGTTTGGTACCTGTAGCTTTCTCAGGTGGCTGTTGAACACTGCCAGTGGCTCTACCATTCTGGGGTCTCAAGGGTAGCCCCATCCCTGTGACTTCACTAGACATTACCCTAGTGGGAGATTTCTGTAGTGGCTCCACCCCTGCAACAAGTGTCTGCTTAAGCCACCAGACTTTTCAATACATCATCTGAAATTTGGTGGAGGAAGCCACACCTTCATAGCTCTTGCATTCTGCACGCCTGCAGAATTAACACCACGTGGACACCACCAAGGCTTACAACTTATGCTTTGTGGAGCTTCAGCATGAGCCACATCTGGGCCTACTTGAGCCACAGTGTGGTACAAAGGTTATGGCTTGTACCTTTTGGAGTGGCAGGTTGAGCCACACCTGGGCTTCCTGAGTCATGACCAGGGCCAAGTAGAGCTGCATCAGAATGTGAGAAGCAGAGTCCTGAGGCAGCCCTGGGAAGCAAGCCCATGAAGGGCACCCCAGGGCCAGTTCGTCCAAACTGTTTTGCTGTCCTATATCTCTAAGTCAGTGATGGGAGGGGCAGCTTCAAAGATCGCTGAAATGCCTTTGAAGCCATTTTCCCAATGTCTTGACGATTAGCACCTGGCTCCCTTCTATTCATACTAATATCTTTAGCAATCAGTTGCTTGGCTGCATGCTTGTTTTGTTCTCTTGAACAAACTTTTTCATTTATTACATGGTCAGGCAGTAAATTTTCTAAGTTTTTACACTCTGCTTCTTTTTTAATTATAAATTTTGTCTCTAAATCATCCCTTTGCTCCCAAATCTCACTGTAACCATGCAGCATCTTGAGCACTTTGCTGCTTATGTATTACCTCCACAAGAAACCCTAGTTTGTCACTCTTAATTTCTGCCTTCCATAAAGCCCTAGGGAATGGACACAATTCAGCCAAGTTCCTTATTACTTTATAGCAATAATGACCTTTACTCCAGTTGCCAATAGTTTGTTCCTATATTTTATTTAAAATTTCATCATAATGGCCTTTACCGTCCACATTTCAATCAACATCCTGGTTGCAACAATTTAAGTAATCTCTAAGGCGTTTCAGACTTGCCCTAGGCTTCTCGTCTTCTTCTGAGCCCTTGCTAGAATTGCCCTCTAATGCTCCATTCAAGGCAATATACATTTCTTCTAGTCTGCTCCTCCAAACTCTTTCAACCTCTGCCCATTACCCAGTTTTCAGGAATTCATTACTAGCAAGAACCCTTACTTCTCACTACAAATTTTCTCTCTTAATCCATTTTCTGTTGCTATAACAGAATAACTGAGACTGGGTAATTTCCTTTAAAAAGTGGTTTATTTAGCTCCTGATTCTACAGTCTGAAGAGTTCAAAACCAGGCAGCTGCATCTGGTGATAGCCAGATGCTGCTTCAGAGCATGGCAGGAAAGTGGAAAAGCCAGCAAGTGCATGTGAAAGGGAGGAGCACAGGCCTGCTCTACAGCAATCACCACCACAAGAAATAACCCGGTCCGGCAAGAAAGACAGTAATCCATCTTAGGAAAAACTTAATCACCTCTGCTGTGGATTGAATGTTTCCCCAAAACTCATTAAAACTTAATCCCCACTACAACAAAGAAGGTGGGAAATTCTATCATGGTCATTGAAAGGTGGGGTCTGTAAGAGGTGATTAGATTGTGCGTGGACTGACCCACTCACGGAGTACTGCATGTGGTTCTAGCAGCTTTAAAAGGAGAGCGAGCGAGAAGGTTAGCCGTCTCTTGCTCAGCCCATCCTTGCCGTGTCATACCCTGAATCACTGTAGAGAGCCACCACCAAGACAAAGGACCTCACCAGATGCATCTCCTTGACTGTGGACTTCCCAGGCTCTGAACTGTAAGAAATAAAATTTATTTCTTCATAAATTACCAAGTTTCAGGTCTTCTCTCATAAGCAACAAAAATCAGACTAATACAAACTGCCCCACCTCCCAACACCATTGCATTGACCATTAAACTTCAACATGAGTTTTGGCAGAGACAAACCACATTCAAACTATAGCTGAGCACCACTGTACGTTCCTGTAAAATATCTGAAAAAAAATGTTTGCCCCCTGAAAATTTCTATGAGTTAATCTTCCCATCTGCCTTTAAAATAATCTTTCTAAAATGCAAATGTTATCTATCACATTCTAATTAAATACTTTGAAGACTCCAAATTACTCTCAGAATAAATTCTCAGCTCCTTTCTTGTGTGTTGCTTTTTTTTTTTGTCTTTTTTCGTGTCCGGCAACGGATTGCAACCCTCAGTGTCGCGCCCGTACTGGACTGGGACCGGCAACGGGATCGCAACCCTCGGTGTTGCTCCCGCACCTCGCTCAGCCAGTGAGTGGGAACCGGTCTGTATGTGGGATCCGAACCCTCGGCGGGAGCGCCGCCGCGCTTCCCAAGCGGCACACTGTAGCAGTGCGCCACCGGGCCGGCCCGTGTGTTGCTTTTGCCTGTCTCAGCTCATTCTCTTCCCACACATGCAGCATAAGCTTTACCAGCAGCAGAACTCGGGATGAACTGGAAAGGGAGGGAGAGAGAGGAAGGTGACAAGATTCTGTTGACAAGATTCTGTAGACAGAACAGTGAGACTGAATCTCGAGAAGTGGGCGGCTGCGGTAAATGACCGTGAGCTCGATCAGCAGTTACTACAGCGAAGTACAAATGTTGATCTGCTTGCACACGCCGGCCACGAGCCACTCGCTGGAATGCAGGGAGAGCACTTAGTCATCCTCTGTTCCCACAGCAAAGAACCACACCCAGAGCAAATCTTACAGTCAACAAACGAGGAAATGAATGAACAAAGTGAGGTGACGAAGTCAGGAGGAAAAATACAGTAATAAAACCGGGGTGAAGGTGGACCAAAGAGTTGAGAAGTAAAACTAACTGGGCCCAAAATGCTAATCAAACCAACCCAAGCAGCCTCAAAATGTATTTGGATGCAGAATGCAAACTTTCAACATCACATGCTAAAATTCTGCCCCGATACAAACCATTTGTTGGCTTCCACCATAAGCATGATCTAATCGTGTGGCACTTTCCTGGGATAAAGAGGTTTTTGACAATATTTGTTTATAAAATTTTATTTATATTTATTTTTGTGGTGTACGGTGTGTTGTTCCGATCCATGCATGTACTGCACAATGAATCACCTGGGGTAGACAGCACAGTGTTGTGCCCATGAGTCCACCCCCTCTCCGTCCACCCCTCCCCTCCCAGCCTCAGGTAACCAGTATCCTGTCCTATGAGAGCCGCACTTTTTTTTTCTTTCTTTATTCCTTTTTTTTATAGTCCACGTATGAGTAAGACCACATAGTATTTGTCATTCTGTTTCTGACTTAATTCACTTAACATGATGGTTTCCAGTTCCATCAATGTTGCTGAAAATGACAGGATATCATTTCTTTTTACAGCTGAATAGTATTCCATTGTATATACACACCACAGTTTTTCTATGTATTGATGGGCATTTAGGCTGATACCATCTCTTAGCTATTGTAAATAGTGCTGCGATGAATG
>NW_007727213.1:375025-375938 GCF_000696425.1 Galeopterus variegatus
ATTGATGGGCATTTAGGCTGATACCATCTCTTAGCTATTGTAAATAGTGCTGCGATGAATGTGGATGTGCAGGTTTCTTTTTGATATATTGACCTCATTTCCTTTGGGTATATAACCAGTAGTAGGATAGCGGGATCACAAGGTAGATTTATTTTTAGTTCTCTAAGGAAACTCCAAACTGTTTTCCACAATGGCTGCTCCAATTTGCACTCCCATCAGCAATGTGGGACGGTTCCCTTTTCTCCACATCCTCACCAGCTTGTGTCATTTTCTGTCTTTTAGATAATAGCCATTCTAAGTGGAATGAGATGATGATTAGTGATTTTGAGAATTTTTTCATGTGTTCTTTGGCCATTTGCATGCCTTTTAGTGAAAAATGTCTATTCAGGTCCTTTGCCCATTTTTCAGTTGGGTTATTTGCGTTTTTGCTGTTGATTGTTTGAGTTCCTTGTATATTCTGGATATTAGCCCCATGTCTGATGTGTAGGTGGCAAACGCTCTCTCCCGTTCTGTACATTGTCTCTTCCCTTGCTGTGCAGAAGCTTATTAGTTTGATGTAGTCCCATTTGTGTATTTTTGCTGTAGTTACCTGTGCCTTTGTGTTCTCATTCAAAAAAGCGCTGCCCCCTCCCATTCTGTGTAATGTTTAACCTATGTCTTCCTGTAATAGTTTCATAGTTTGGGTCTTAAATTTAGGTCTTTAATCCATTTTGAGTTGATTTTTGTGTATGGTGAGAGACGGGTCTAGATTCAGTCTTCTACATGTGGATAGCCATTTCTCCCAGTACCGTTTATTGAAGAGGCTGTCCTTTCCACACTTCATATTCTTGGCACCTTTGTCAAAAATCAGTTGGCTGTAAGTGTGTGGGTTTGTTTCTGGGCTGTCTATTCTAGTCAATTGGTCTATTTGTCT
>NW_007727213.1:376835-378859 GCF_000696425.1 Galeopterus variegatus
GTCTTTGAACCAGTGTTATAGGCATCAGGAGAAAAATACACCCTTGGAGACTGATATAGAAAAAGAGAAAAAGATTTTTATTTCCAGCAGCCGGACTGCACCAGCCAATTCAAGGTGAAGCCCCGAACCGTCTTTGTTCTCAGTTTTTAAAGCTGCAAGCATGGCAACTCAGTCACCTGATCATTGCACTAATACCTCTTGATCACAAGAGGTATTAGCCAATGCAAGCAGGCCAACAGTATATGAGCTAATTTTGCAGTTAGCGCAGCTCCTCCCATCCCACCCCCACTTTCCTGCCTAACTTTCACACAATGGAGGAGCTATCTTTAGTGGCATCGGTCCTGCTCTTAGAAAAGAGGGCATTACTTCATTCCCCACTGGTTTTAAGGGAATTTTTATTTTTATTTTTTAAAATTATTTATTTATTTTTAAATTTATTGGGGGGGGTTATCAAATCTTTTCTTAAGGGTCAATATCTGGTCCCCAATTTATGTGTTCCCAATCTTTTAGTGGGATTTGATCATATTGGGAACGGAGAACCAGTAATTTGACCTCTTTCATGCTGGACCGAATTAAATTTTGGAGTTTGTTGAAAAGGCGTGGTCCCAAGGTTATTAGCAAGAGGAGAATTATTAGTGGTCCCATAAGGCTAGAAATTAAAGTTGTTAGCCATGGAGAAAAGTTAAACCAGGATTCAAACCAGTGAGAGGACTGTTCTGGTTCTGAGTCCCGTTGCCTGATGCGTTCTCGTAACCTCTTCATGGGGTCTCCAACGACTCCAGTATGATCCGTATATGCACAGCACTTTTCCGTTAATGCCAAGCAGAGCCCCCTTGTTGTAGGAAGAGGAGGTCAAGTCCTCTACGGTTTTGGAGGACCACCTCGGAAAGGGAAGACAAGGGCGTTTGGAGGAGGGTTATAGGATTTTTGGGCTCATAATCACTAGTTTTTATACATAGTCCTTGGATTTGCACACCACCAAGCGTAGGTCTGGGCTTTCATCCCCATGGGCAGAGACTGTCTTTGGTGATTTCAGTCAGATTCAGGGACCTAACCGTTTGCTTCACAGGCCTAGCCTTATCGTTTCATTCCCCCCTGAGAGATTTTATCCTCCTTATTCTTAAGGTTAAAGGGGCTGGAGGTCTGTTTCTTCTGAAACTACTTCCTGCAGACAATGGGTGTAGTCTCTGCCTGCATTTTGGAGGTATAGAATCTCTCATTGGCTGATCTAGTGATTTATAGGGACTTAGTTCCTCTCAGGAAAGGTTGGGTTGGAATCCTTGGGTTATCACCGTCTTGACGTGGAACTGTAGCCGGGAAGATACAAGCTTTACAAACAGATTAAAAACACAGGGCTAGAATCGGATAACAGGTGTGTTAGTGTTTCCTTTTGAAAAATAATTTTTTCTCCAAGTTTTTCAAATTTGTCAAAGGTATCTATGGCAAGATTAATTTATTTGCAAAATAAGTTTAGTTTTTGGCCAGATTATTTGCATAAAGTGCAGAAAGAGTAATGGCTTATCATATAAGCTCTTTTTTTTTTTTTTTTTTGAGTTGGCTTTGCTGAGACATTTATAAGGAATCTCAGATTAGACCTTTAAAAGCCATTCGGGTCTTAGGAAGCCAAGCCAAGGATTTGACTTACTCTCTGATTACCTGTGTGAGTTGGGTGAATTCCTCTCTTCTGGAAGTCCCCAAAATATCAAGGTTCTGGCCTGTCAGAAAGTTACATTCTTTACTTACTGGAAGACCAGGAACCTTGTAATTATGTAGACAAGGTACCAGGCCAGTCTCTCCAAGGGGCTTTTTATTGACTCCATAAAAGGGTCAACCTTAATTCCTTAAGGCAGTCTGGTCATGTCTGAAGGTATGACATTCCAGTCAAAGCCTGGGTAAAATAACCAGTGTTTCCAATTGTTTCCTGTTACAAAAAGAACAGATTCTGGCCGGCCCGGTGGCGCACTGGATAGTGCGCCGCTTGGGAAGTGCGGCGGCGCTCCTGCCCGAGGGGTCGGATCCCACAT
>NW_007727213.1:378869-379403 GCF_000696425.1 Galeopterus variegatus
TGATTATTTGCATAAAGTGCAGCAAGAGTAATGGCTTATCATATAAGCTTTTTTTTTTTTTTTTTTTTTTTTTTGAGTTGGCTTTGCTGAGACATTTATAAGGAATCTCAGATTAGACCTTTAAAAGCCATTCGGGTCTTAGGAAGCCAAGCCAAGGATTTGACTTACTCTCTGATTACCTGTGTGAGTTGGGTGAATTCCTCTCTTCTGGAAGTCCCCAAAATATCAAGGTTCTGGCCTGTCAGAAAGTTACATTCTTTACTTACTGGAAGACCAGGAACCTTGTAATTATGTAGACAAGGTACCAGGCCAGTCTCTCCAAGGGGCTTTTTATTGACTCCATAAAAGGGTCAACCTTAATTCCTTAAGGCAGTCTGGTCATGTCTGAAGGTATGACATTCCAGTCAAAGCCTGGGTAAAATAACCAGTGTTTCCAATTGTGTCCTGTTACAAAAAGAACAGATTCTTATTGAACTTATGCAAATAACTGTATTGCCGTAAAACAACTTGTGAATAGTTTTTTGTTTTTTTTTT
>NW_007727213.1:379530-381171 GCF_000696425.1 Galeopterus variegatus
TTCAGTGTTTCAAAATAAAGAAATTGTAAAAAAACTATAATTCCTTTTAATTAGTCTACCAATTAACTTTTCTTGTTTTGACCTTTGTGAACAATTTCACAAACCCATCAGTTTCTTCATTAGAATTTTGGAACTTCAGTTTAAAGCTATGAACTCAAAGTTTGTCAGAAACTGTACCTATCAGCGTTTTTTTTCATGAAATATTTGAAGACATAACATTTTAAAATTATAATTAAACCAAGATTATGACCAGTAGCAGTTTTATCATGACACAGATATTTAAGAACCTTATAAGATTTTGGAACACATATCCATAACACCTTCAGTACTGACAATGCTTTCCCATATAGTTTAATTTATTAAATAAGTCAATTAGCTCTGATACATCTTTTATATATCCTTTGAGAAGCTCCAGGGCCCTTGGAATTTCTTAAAGTTATTTTAAACTTTCAGAATTTAGTGTTGGAAAGCTGTGTTAAATAACAAAAAAGCTTAAAACGCTTAGTTGAATAAAATCACAAATTATTACAAAGAGTAAAACCAAAGTGACAAAGGGTTTTGAAGGCAGAGAGCACAAGAACTTATCATGATAAAACATGAAATAAGCTCTCTAGGCCAGTTATCTAAAAGACAAGGAAAATCTTTTTACAATTTTGTATTAAGAGCAATCAAGTGTTTTTTAGAAAATCTGGTTGTTCCTTCATGGGAGAGCAAGTTCTAACCCTGTATTAGAATACTTTTGACATTAATTTTTAGAAAAACTCACATAATTTGTTTTTAAATCCAGTTAATTAATTTTTTTTTTACTGTAAAACCCTTTTAACAAACTTATCTACCTAAACCATTATCAAGACTTATTCAGACATTCTGTTTTTGTCCTATACTTCCTACTATCTAAATAGCCAGTCATTTTACTCTAGGACAAAAATACGCTGTACCAGATGCTTTCTTACATAAAAATTATTTTTTTATTATTTTTTTTCTCTAGCCCCTCTAACCATAACCATATCTCCACATCTATAGCCTTTTAAAAATTACCTCCTTTTTACATGTTTGTTTCTTTATTATCAATGTCAAATTGGCCTAATTTGTCTAAAAATTATACATAGAGAAAGGTTTTTCTTTTTTTCGCTGGGTTTTTAATTAAAAGCCTCTGGTAAAGACAAATATAATCTTGTTTGATTAGTAAACCCAGGAAAAGATGTACACTGATAAAAACATTTTTATATATTCAGGCTAGTAAATGTGGGTCCATTTGTCAGAGCAGATTATACAAAGCCCAGTTTGAGGCTCAGCTATTTTTACCAAATACGTATTTATGGTTTTTCCAGCCCCCAAACTTGGTTTATTAACTAGTTTCAAAGGCCTCTTAACAAAGGTTAAAGTTATGAGGCAGCAATCTTGAGTTTCCATGAATTATAGAAAATACCTTCTTTTATCTGTTATTAATATTATAGGAAAATTTTAAGAAGGAAACCAAATTTTACTTTTTGTACCAGTGCACTGTTAATATTACAGCTAATTTTAATAAAAACTTATAAACAAATCTAATCTCAGTGAATTTTGATCACATAAGATTATCATAAACTTTTTATTGTTATGGCCAACGTCCGATGGGTAAAAGAAATTTGCCCACTAGAA
>NW_007727213.1:381955-383140 GCF_000696425.1 Galeopterus variegatus
AAAAAATAAAAATAATAAAAAATAATAAATATTTGTAGAACAAAAACTATTTCTAACTTCTGAAGAGACATGTTTTTACTTTTAACAGATTCAAATATTCTGGTTTTTTTGTTTCATATAAAAACAAAACATTAAAATATAAACATAAACTTATATAATAATTAATGTTTTAGTATTTTATTAATATAACACTTTAAGATTTCAAATTCCTGAGAAGCAATTTGAAATTATGATTTTATTTATAAGCATTTAACCCATTTATATTTGTCTAATTTTTACATCAAGCTACACCTTTATTAATTAATATAGGTTTTGTTTACAATGTTAATGAGACAGATAAAATAGAAAACTTACTAGTTCAAAAAGGACAGTTGATTTTAAATTGCATTTCTGAAAAATTCCAAAGCTTATCTTTTTTAGAGAAAGCAAGGTAACAAATTTAAATTGCAAAGCAAAGTACCCGGGACTTTTCAAGGAGACAAATTTACATTGCAAGGCAAGTATGCAAGCCTTTCCAAAGAAATACAGAGAACGTTTTCTTTTCTAGCCAGATCAAATGAAGCAAATCTTCCCAAATATTTTGCTGTAATTTAGCTGGGCACTTGATTTGTTGCACGGTGGCATTGCCTTTTCCCAGTGATCTTAAGGCCAAAGGCACAATTTGGATCTTGTGACCCCTAAGTAGTAGCTTGAAAGGCAGGCAGAAATAGTTGCCATATATATACAGACAAAACACTCATGCATGTGCACACACATACATCCCAAAGAGACATCTCAACCAAATTAGTTGGTCTAAGTTGTAACTTGTCATACTCCACACCTATGGCACCAATCAACGGCATGGAATAGGGGGCATCTGTGGGGTGCACACCAACAGGATTGGAGGGCTTATTCAGATTGCTGGTACTCAACTAAATGTCTAACCAAGCAAACAAAGAGAAAAGAGGAGCAGTGGGGTCATCTGGTTCAGCTTAGCCCCAATCGGTGGGGCCAACTTATTCCATTAACACTAATTGATAAAAGCAGTTCTCCCCACTGTTTTCAGCATAAAGAAGAAAAGTACCAACCAAATTTAATTCAGAAAAACAAAGCCTAGCCAGAAACCCTCCAGGGTGCACTTAAACAGAAGTGGGGCCGGCCCGGTGGCGCACTGGATAGTGCGCCGCTTGGGAAGCGCGGCGGCGC
>NW_007727213.1:384238-392027 GCF_000696425.1 Galeopterus variegatus
CAGCAGCAGAGACATGGGAGCAAAATAGTCCCAGTGGCCACTTGCCTCTTGCAGCTGGGGTCCTCTCTGGTGCCCAAAGCTTTCCAATTTTTGCCAGTAATTAAATTAGGCTCTCAGATTCCAGTGTCATAGAAATGTATAACTAGCACAATAAAGGTCAGAGACACAGGATGGCAGATACTTATCATGCCTCACTATTACATTACATATGGCCACAGTTAAAGACATACAAAGCTACAAAATGCATATGCACACCCAGCAACACACAAAAGACAAAGACAAGTGGCCACAACAAATTTCTGAATAATTCCAAACCAAAGGACCCGATGATGTCTAGTGGGAGTCCTGGACTTGGGAAGTAGTGCTGCATCCAGCTTTCCACAAAGTCCCTAAATCAGAGCTCTGATACCCAAATGCAAAACAAGACTCATGACAACATAAACTCACGAGGTTAATATAAAGACAAACACAAAGACAATACACAAGTTTGGCCACCAAGGGAGGCCACCAAGTGGACTGCAGCGATGTCTCGCTGGGTCTGGGGAAGAGGGATTGCGACTGCATCCAGTGTGGCCTGATTTCCCCATCAAAAGAGCTGACTCACCCAAATCTAGAGGTGCCAGAAAATCCTAAGCTGGCCAGCAGAAGATCGTGTGCCTCCAGGGCTGAGGAACGTCTTCTCAGGAGC
Source organism: Galeopterus variegatus (assembly GCF_000696425.1). NCBI lineage: Eukaryota > Metazoa > Chordata > Mammalia > Dermoptera > Cynocephalidae > Galeopterus > Galeopterus variegatus. The sequence goes on from NW_007727213.1 coordinate 384,927, forward strand.
TCCCCCCTAGAGACTTCGCAGTGTGGGGAAAAATACCAGCACTATAGGTTGGTCCCCGAGTAGTGATAGTCATCCTGGACGAGCCCCCAAATGTTATAGGTGTCAGGAGAAAAAAACACCCTTGGAGACCAATATAGAAAAAGAGAAAAAGATTTTTATTTCCAGCAGCCGGACCACACCAGTCAATTCAAGGTGCAGCCCTGAACCATCTTTGTTCTCAGTTTTTAAAGCTGCAAGCATGGCAACTCAGTCGCCCAATCACTGCGCCAAGAGGTATTAGCCAATGCAAGCAAGCCAACAGTACATGAGCTAATTTTGCAGTTAGCAGAGCTCCTCCCATCCCACCCCCACTTTCCCGTCTAACTTTCACACAATGGAGGGGCTATCTTAAATGGCCCGTCGGTCCTGCTCTTAGTGAAGAGGGCATTACTTCACCAGCAACCTTGCTGTGTTAGAAGTTTTTATCTTACAACAGAGACTATAGCCTGGGGAAAGTTTCCTGTTTTTGCAAGGTCAGCATTTTACATGTACTTTTAAGAAGTTAGACTAAACCTGAAAATACAAGAAACTATGCCCTGTGAAATATATTTGCTTTATATTATACTCCACGTTTGATTACCATTGCTTTATAATATATTTTGAAGTCAGAAAGTGTGATGCCTCCAACTTTGTTCTTTTTATTCAATATTGCTTCAGCTATATGGGGTCTTTTGTGGTTCCATACCAACTTCAAGATCATTTTTTCTATTTCTGTGCAGAATGTTATTAGTATTTTCATAGGGGCTGCATTAAGTGTGTACATTGCTTGGGTAATATGGATATTTTGATGATGCTGATTCTTCCAACCCATGAACACAGGATATCTTTCCATTTACATATGTCTTCTCCAATTTTTTTCACCAATTATTATAGTTTTCATTGTTGAGGTCTTTCACCTCCTTGGTAAAATTTACTCCTAGGTATTTCATTTTTTTGGTGCCTATTGTGAATGGGATTACTTTCTTGATTTTTTTCCTTCAGCTATTTCATTATTGACATATAGGAAGTACGATATTCTTTACAGGTGGAAGAATAGTTCCTCTTACTGCTTTTACCCTGTTATGAATTTAAATCATTCAGGCCATCTAATATTTCTCAGAAAGATAAAATTCTATCTTGCTATATTTTGTTTCTACAGATTTTGGAAGATGCTGCTGTCATTGGAATATTTTATCTATTGTGGTGACTTACATCCTGCTCCTAAATTCCTGTTTTCTCACCAGCTGTTTTAGTGAGTTCTGAGGGATGACTATTTGGGGGCTTACAAATTTCCATCTCACCTTTACTCACTACCCAAAATAACTATTTTGAGGGAAATAGAACATGTAAAAATAATTTTGGAAGTCCAGTAAATATATATTGTAAATAAATATTTTTATACATTCCATATAAAAATTTTCTTTGAGACTTTTTCTTTCAGATAAAAATAATTTCCAAATGTGAAATGTCTCATTGAAAATATATGGATATTGTATTATGTAATCAGAAAAATATGTTGATAAAAATTTGCAACATACAGAAATCAAAGAGAGTTAAACAAAATTTTAAAAACATACATAATATTAACACCCAGAATAAAACACTCTTAATAATTTAAAATACCAATTTTGGGTATATGTTTATATGATTATATAATATTAGTATTATACTGGGCATACTGTTTCTTACCTGTATAGTTCTTTAATATTTTTATTTCCTGATGTATTCACCTATGATACAATGTTTTTGAGCGGTATAGGTTTATATCCTCTGGATATACCCAAATAGACCCTGAGTGATTACTAAAGTTATTTAATTGTTTTATATTTTAATAATCTTTCAAACATATTTTATAGATCTGACACAAAAATTATTATTTTATATATTTCATTATTTTCTATATTTTTAATTAGTGCCACAGTTACAGTCTATATGGTATTATATTGTTATTAAATTAACATTTTAAATGTTGTTGAGATAGACTCATGGTATTCAAATGCTTATTTATTTTAGTTGAATGCTTACTTTATTCATGCATTTTTATATCTCTGTTTAACATTAGAATAGTATGGTATTTTGATATTCCAAAATAGCATTGCTTCTTGTCACATTGCAAATATTTTCAGTTGATTTGCTTTTTCAAATGCTTTAAATTTCTTTCTGTTTAATGTAATATTTGATTAGACAAAAATGCCCATAAGATATATACAACTTCTTAAGAATAAAGTAACGAATACACTACAAACTCATCACTCTACCAGGAAACTGGTTTTTTACCAACTGCATTTTTATACTTATGTTTTTCCTTCTGTCTTTCATATACCTGCCACTCCCAGCAGAGATGACATCTGCCCTGCAAATGCATTCCTCATTACTTTGCTTTCTTATATAATAGATATAGATGCAGAAATACACTGTTTAGTTTTGCTTGTTTTTAAGCTTTATGAAACAGACTGCATTTAGTGTTCTGGGACTTGTTTTTATCTTTCTATATTACATTTCTAAGCCTCATCTCTGTTGTTGCAATAGCTATAATTAATTTAGTTTTCACTCATGTAAAATATATTCTCTTGTATAAATAAATATTTACAATGGATTTTTCTATTATCCTGTTGATAGTCATTTGGATTATTCATTACTATTATCAAATGTGCTGGTAAAAGTATTCCTGTATATGTGTCTTGTGCATATTTGTGGGCATATACTTAGGGTCTACAGATAGAAGTGTAATTACCAGATGCTAGGATATGTGTGTCTTCAACTTTACCAGATAGGATGAATTCCACCAGCAATGTATATGTATTCCCAATAATCCATATCCTCTCTAACATTTAAAATATGCAGAGTTCTAAATTTCTGCCAGTTAGAGAGTGTGAGGCTATATCTCATTTTCCTAATTTTCACTTTCCTAAATACTAATAAGTTTAGGCATCTTTCTGTATATGTAATGGTCATGCCTTTGCTTCCTTCTGTGTGGTGTCTGTTCAAATCATGTGCCCTTTTGCCTATTTTTCTAAATATTCATGCTTTAAAAATATAATCAAGGTACCAGTCCATAGTCGTTATTTTTGTTGCGGATATAGTCTCCAAGTTTGTGACTTGCCTTTTCACATTTTAGGTGGTGTCTTTTGAAAAAGTGAAGTTCTTAATTTATCAACCATCTTTTTAAATAATTACTAAACTGCCTCATGTTTAAGAAAAATCATTTACCCAACATCAAAATGAATATTCTGTCTTTACCACTAGATGTTGTAAAGTTTTGGTTTTCACGTATATGTCTGCAAATTTCCAAATTAGATATTTTATTCATGATATAATATATATATGTAATTTAATTTTTTTCCAAATAAGTAATCAATTATCCTAGCATAATGTATTGTAGAGACTTTGCCTTCGAAGCTAATTTGAATTGCCATCTATAACATATATGACATTTTAGAGGCAGGTTATTTTGTTCCAGTTAGCAATTTTTCTATTCCTACAGCAGTACCCCACTGTCTTAATTACTCTAGCTTTTTGATATGTTTTTACATATACCAGGCATGTACACCAAATTAATTATTTTTATTCAGAAATGTCTTCACTATTCTTACTCTTTTACATTTCTGTAATAAAAGTTGGAATCTCCTTGACAAGTCCCTGAAATTATATGTTGGAATTTTCATTGGCACTTAGTTTCTAGGCTAGTAAAGGAAGAGTTACAGTCTTTACAATATGGATGCTTCTTATTACTGAATATGCTATATGAGGCCCATTCAAATATTTTTTATGGTCTGTCAATAATGTTCTATAATCCTTCAAATATAGATCTTACTTACTTTTGTTAGATTAATTCTTTGATATCAATAACAATTTTGTTGTTGTTATAAATATCTCTTTTAAATTACCATTACTAAGTGTTTCTAAAATAGAAAAATGCAATTATTATTATTGTTGTTGTATGTTGAAATTCTAGCCTCTCCATTGCTAGCCTTTCTTATATTTAAAAATGTGTTGGATATATATTTTTAAATAAACAATTATATCTGAAATAAAGGCAATTAAATTTATTCTTATGCTTTTAATTTTTCTTGCTTTATTGCAATGGTTAGAACATCCAGTACAATACTAAATGGAAACAATAATAATGAACATCTTTTCCTGTTTTCAATTTAAAAGGAATGCTTCCAATGTTAGCTCTTTAAGATTATTCTTGCTGTATGTTTTTATTAGATATCACTTAGAAGGAGTTTATTTCTATTTCTAGTTTGTAAAAAGTTCTTATGATAAACAGGCCATGGATTTTATTAAATTATTTTGCTACATAATTGAAATGGTTATATGGATTTTTCTCCCTGAATCTATTATGCTGGTGCCTGATATATATAGATTCTTCTATTGTCAAACCTAATTTACCTGTGGTAAAGATTGCATCAGCTATTTGGGATCTTTTGTGGTACCAAATGAATTTTAGGATGGTTTATTACATTTCAATAAAAAATGTCATTGGTATTTTGATAGGGATTGCATTGAATCTGTAGATAACTCTGGGTGGTATGGTCATTTCAAATAATATTGATCGATCTAATCCATGAACACAATTATCTTTCCATTTATTTGTGTCTTCAATTTCTTCATCAGCATTTAATATTTTTTATTGTAGAAATGTTTTACCTTCTTGGTTAAATTTATTCCTAGGTATTTTTGTAGTCATTGTGAATGGGATTGTTTTCTTGATCTCTTTCTCAGATAGTTCACTGTTACCACATAGAGTTAGTTACTAATTTTGGTGTGTTAGTTTTGTGTCCTGCAACTTTACTAAAATTGCTTATTAGTTCTAACAGTTTTTTGGTGGAGCCTTTAGAATTTTCTACATGTAAGATCATATTGTTCTCAGAGACATGTTAACTTTCTCCTTTCCAATTTGGATACCATTCATTTCTTTTTCATGCCTAATTGTTCTGGCTAGAACTTCCAGTGCTATGTTGAACAGAAATGGTGAAAGTGGGCATCCTTACCGTATTTCAGACCTTAGAAAAAAAGATTTCAACTTTTCCCCATGGAGTATGTTAACTGTGCATTTGTCATACATGTCATTTATTGTGTTAAGGTACACTGCTTCTACACCTAATTTATAGAGAGTTTTTATCATAAGGAGATGTTAAATTTTGTCAAATGCTTTTTATGCATCTACTGAAATGATCATATGGTTTTTGTCCATTGTGTTCATGTGATGTGTCATATTTACTGATCTGTGTTAGTTGACCTATCATTGCATCCCATGGATGAATCCCACTTGATCATGATGAATAATCTTTTTAATGTGCTGTTGAATTTGGCTTGCTAATATCTAGTTGAGAATGTTTGCATCTATGTTTATCAGGGATATTGGTCTGTAGTTTTCTTTTTTTGTTGTGTCCTTTGCTGGTCTTCTTGTTAGAGTTATGCTGCTGCCAAGAATGAGTTTAGGAGAATTCCCTCTTCATGAATTTTGAAAGAGTTTGAGAAGAATTTGTATTAGTTATTTTTTAAATGTTTGGTAGACTTCAGCAGTGAAGCCATCAGATCCTGAGCTCTTTGATGAGAGACTCGGATTCAATCTCCTTACTCATTACTGGTCTGTTCAGATTTTCTGTTGCTTCTTAATTCACTCTTGGTAGATTGTATGTGTCCAGGAATTTATTCATTTTGTCTAGATTTTCCAATTTGTTGATGCATAATTGTTCATAATAGTCTCTTATGATTTTTTGCGTTTCTGTAATATCAGTTTAATGTCTTCTTTATCTCTGACTTTATTCACTTGAGTCTTCTCTCTTTTTTTAGCTTGTTGATGCATAATTGTTCATAATAGTCTCTTATGATTTTTTGCGTTTCTGTAATATCAGTTGTAATGTCTTCTTTATCTCTGACTTTATTCACTTGAGTCTTCTCTCTTTTTTTAGCTAGTCAGTTGTCCCGACCCGCGGGATATTCAACGCAGACCCTGGAGGGGGGAGTGGGAGTAGTCAGTGAAATATTTGTCTACTTTGTTATCTTTTCAAGAAACCAACTATTTCTTTCCTTGACCTTTTGTATCATTTTTTAGTTTGTATTTCATTTGTCTCTGCTGTTATCTTTATTATTTCTTTCTTTCTACTAATTTTGGGTTTATCATCTTGTTTTTCTGGTTCCTTGAAATACAATATTAGATCATTTATTTGAGATTTTTTTTATTTTTGATGTAGGCATTTATTGCTGTAAATTTCCCTGTTAGAACTGCTTATGCTGTATTCCATAGGTCTTGGTATGTTCTGTTTCCATTTTATTTTTCTCAAAAAAATTTATAATTTCCCTTTAAATTTCTTTACTGACTCATTTGTTACTCAGGAGCATATTGTTTAATTTCCATTTATTTGTAAAGTTACCAAAGTTTCCCCTTTTATTGATTTTATGCTATTGTGGTCAAAAATATACTTGCTGTGAGTTTGATCTGAAATTTGTGGGGACTTGTTTTGTGAACTAACACATGATCAATCCTGGAGAATGTTCCATGTGCAGTTGAAAATAATAGAAATTCTACAGCTGTTGGAGGGGATGTTCTGTGACTGATAGGTACATTTGGTCTAGAGTAAAGTTTAGGTCCAATTTTTTGTTGATTTTCTGTCTGGATGACCTACCTGTCTTGCTAAAAAGTGGGTGTTATCGTAACTCCTATAATTGCATGGCAGTCTACCTCTTTATTTAGATTTATTATTTGCTTCATATGTTTAGGTGTTCTGATATAGGGTGTATACATATATTTACAACTGTTATATCATCTTGGTGAAGCGACTCCTTTAACATTATATAATGACTGTCTTTGTCTCTTTCTGCAATTTTAAACTGAAAGCCTGATTTATCTGATATAAGTATAGCTTCTCATGCTCTATTTTGTTTTATATTTGCATGAAGTATCTTTTTCTATTTTTTCACTTTTATTCTATGTGTGTCCTTACAGGTGAAGTGGGTTTCTTGTAGGTAGCATATAATTGGGTCTTGTTTCTTTTATTCACTCAGCTGCTCTGTGTTTTTCCATTGTAAAATTTAATTCATTTTTATTTAAAGTGATTACCGAGAGATAAGAAC
>NW_007727213.1:393010-394895 GCF_000696425.1 Galeopterus variegatus
CCTTTCTTACTGTCTTTCTTTATGGTTAAGTGATTTTCTCTAGTAATCTACTTTTTTTTTTCCTTTTTGTCTTTTTTTTCGTGACTGGTAATGGGATTGCAATCCTCGGTGTCACACCCGTACCGCAACCGGCAACAGGATCGCAACCCTCGGTGTTGCACCCGCACCTCGCTCAGCCAGTGAGCAGACCGGTCTCTATATGGGATCCGAACCATCGGCGGGAGCGCTGCCACACTCCCAAGCGCTGCACTCTACCGAGTGTGCCACCGGGCCGGCCCACTAATAATCTACTTTTAATTTAGTTTTGGTTCCTCTTTTTTAATCTAGTTTTGACTCAATGCTTTAAATTTTTTGAGCATCTGTTACAGGCTTTTGTTTTGTGGTTACCATGAAGCTTACAGAAAATATCTTATAGTTACAACCAGCTGTTTTAAACTGATAACAACTTGATTTTGATTACAAAAAAAAATGAAATAAACTCCATACATTAACTTCACTCCCCTCCCCACAGTTTGAATTTGGATGTCACAATTTATATCATGTTATATTGCATATCCCTTAACAAATTATTGTAGTTTCACTATTTTTAATAGTTTTTATTTTTATTTTTATATTAAATATATAATTGGTTACACACCATGATTACAGTATGAGTATTCTAAATTTGAATCTACACTTACTTTTCCCAGTAAACTTCATACTTTCTAATATTTTCATGTTATTCACTAGCATTTGTTTCTTTCAGTTTGAAGACCTTTTCTTAGCATTTCTTATAAGACAGGTCTGGTGATGACGAACTCTCTCAGCTTTTGTTTATTTGGGAAAGTCTTCATCTCTCCTTCATTTCTGAAGGATAGCTTTGCTGGGTACAGTGATCTTGGTTGGCAGTTTTTCCTTCTTTCAGAACTTTGATTATATCATCCCACTTTCTCTGGTCTGTAAGGTTTCTGCTGAGAAGTTTGCTGCTAGGCATTCTGGAACTCCCTTAAATATTATTTGCTTCTTTTCTCTAACTGTCTTGAGAATTCTCTTTTAGTACTGGATCTCTAACAGTTTCATAAAAATATTTTGGGGGGTAGTCTTATTTGGATTGAATCTGATCAGTGACTCTTGACCTTCCTGAACTTGGATATTTATATCATTCCCCAGGTTTGGAATGTTTTCTGCGATTCTTTCTTTATGCTTTCTGCCCCTTTGTCTCTGTCTCCTCCCTCTTGAACTCCAATAGCACAAATATTTTCTCTTTTTATGCTGTCTGATCAATCTCATAAGATTTCTTTTTTCTTGTTCATTTTTTTCTCCTCTGATTATGTATTTTTAAATAGGCTGTCTCTGAGCCCATTGATTGTTTCTTATGCTTTTTCAGTTTCTTCTGCTATTTATGCCCTGTACTGCATTTCTTATTTTGTTCATTATGTTTTTCATAATTGCTACATGATTTCTGTGTTTTTTTCAATTTCAATCTCTGTTAAATTTCTCTTATAAATATCTGAATTGCTTCTCTGTATTTTCTTGAAGTTTGCTGAGCTTCCTTAAAACAGCTATTTTGGATTTTTTGTCAGGCAGGTCTGCACCTCTTTAGGATCAATCACTGGCATCTTGCTGTGTCCATTTGGTGGTGTCATATTTTCCTAGTTGTTCTTGATACTTGTAGTTGTGTGTTGATGCCTCTGTATCAAAGAACTAAGCATTTATTTCAGTCTTTACAGTCTGGCTTTGTCTTTGACAGTCTTTCTATAGTAGGCCTGTCCAGCAATTCTGAGAAGACTGTTTTTTATGGTTCCTAAAACCATGACTACTGTAGCCATTGCAGTGCTAGAGGGTCCCTTCAGGACCTGCTGTGGGATGGAGACTGGCAATCCTATCAGAGAGGTTCAGACAGGCA
>NW_007727213.1:395273-396148 GCF_000696425.1 Galeopterus variegatus
CCCTTCAGGACCTGCTGTGGGATGGAGACTGGCAATCCTATCAGAGAGGTTCAGACAGGCAAGTCACACAGAAGATCCCTGTGCCTTTGGAATAGTTCCACGACTGCAGTGAGAGGTGCTGAAGCTGAGACTGGCACCCTCAGAATCTGCTGTGGGATGGAGGCTGGCAGGTCTACAAAGAGGCTATAATGGGAAAGTCTCCCAGCAGATCCTTGTGCCTTTGGGATAGTTCCCCACTGCCATTAGAGGGGCTGGAGCTGAGATTGGGCCTCTTTGGGGATCTCTTTGGGATCTGCTGTGGGACAGAGGCTGGCAAGCTTGTCCCAATGGCTCAATCAGGCACATCTCCCAGTTGTTCCCTCCAGAAGTGGGATAATTCCCCAACTGCAGCACAAAGGGGTGGAGTTAAGACGGGGCCCCTTCAAAAATATGCTGTGAGATATAGACCAGCAAGCCTGACCCATCTTGGACGAGCAAGTCTCCTTCTGGGTCCTAAGCTAGGACCACAGCTGAGGGGTCTGGAGCAAAGTTACAGGGTGACTTTTGGGTTCACTGTCAAGACCCTTGTTGGCAGACAGACAAGACTTTCTGCTGAGACACTAGCGTGCATGATTCCTCCTGGGCCACTTGGAAGATGGTTTTGGTTGAAGGCTCAAGGCCAAACAGTATTGAATCCAAACACCTTAGGGAACAAAGCTGCTGCCACTGCCCTTGGGCCCAGCCAGAGGCCTGAGGCATGGGGCTGGGGAAGCTGAACCCAGCTGCAACCAGGTAAAAAGCACGCCAAAAACACCATTTCCACACGGGTAGTCCTCCATAGCTACTGCAAGTGCTATGGCTGCTGCAACAGTGGCCAGTCTCTATAGCATCAGTCA